>NC_041405.2:158435110-158732610 GCF_900747795.2 Erpetoichthys calabaricus
AGTTTCAATCCTAAATACAGTATATGCCCACAAAGCACTTTCAATTTCGTTGCAAACTTATCTTAATACATTAATACATTACCTAAAAACAGAATGTAAAGGTAAACCCGTCTACTGTACAGTACTGTACTGCTGTGTCTCCCACGGTGCTAGAATGTAAAATACTGATGTTACCGCTATACGTACTGTAATTCATGCAAGCGTGTTTTCTTTGGTATGTGCTGTTGTTTTCTTTGTTATAAGTAGAGTAAATATTTAGATAGATAGATGTGAAAGGCACTATAATAGATAGAATGTAATTTTAGTATAGTGGGCAGGATTACATAGATAGATAGATACTTTATTAATCCCAAGGGGAAATTCACATGCTCCAGCAGTAGCATACTGATAATTACAATATTAAATTAAAGAGTGATAACAATGCAGGTATAACAGACAATAACTTTGAATAATGTTAACGTTTAAACCCCCAAACCCCGGGTGGAATTGAAGAGTCGCATAGTTTGGTGGAGGACCGATCTCCTCAGTCTGTCAGTGGAGCAGGACGGTGACAGCAGTCTGTCGCTGAAGCTGCTCCTCTGTCTGGAGATGATCCTGTTCAGTGGATGCAGTGGATTCTCCATGATTGACAGGAGTCTGCTCAGTGCCCGTCGCTCTTCCACAGATGTCAAGCTGTCCAACTCCGTGCCTACAATAGAGCCTGCCTTCCTCACCAGTTTGTCCAGGCGTGAGGCGTCCCTCTTCTTTATGCTGCCTCCCCAGCACACCACCACGTAGAAGAGGGCGCTCGCCACAACCGTCTGGTTTAGAACATCTGCAGCATCTTATTGCAGATGTTGAAGGACACCAGCCTTCTAAGGAAGTATAGTTGGCTCTGTCCTTTCTTACACAGAGCATCAGTATTGGCAGTCCAGTCCATCCATCCATCCATTTTCCAACCCGTTGAATCTGAACACAGGGTCATGGGGGTCTGCTGGAGCCAATCCCAGCCAACACAGGGCACAAGGCAGGAACCAATCCCGGGAAGGGTGCCAACCCACCGCAGCAATAATAATTTCATTTAATTAAAATACAGTAAAATGTACGGGTACTCACCAAAGATGAATGACATTGATGATGATGATGATGATGAAGTAGCTGTGCAGTACAATGCAGAGGATTTAAAACTCCTCAGGTGGCGCCTCTTCTTCAGGCGCTTCAGGAGGAGTCGTATCTTTGGATGGGTCTTCTTCTGGTGAGGTTTCGTGCTGACTTTTCTTTATAGGTTTCAGGAACATTGTGATGGGAAGCTGCTACATTGTCTCCTGTAGTGAACTGCTGGTACAATTTCCATGCTTTCTCACGGATGATGTTACCGTCCAAGGGGATGTTCTTCTTCCTGAAGTCGGTGATCCACAATGTCAAGGCAGATTCCATCCTGCTGATATTTTTATTCCTTATGGTCGTTACCTTTTTGGCACTATCACAGAAATTTACAAATACGGTACTCCAGATCGCTGCTTCGTTCTTCTTTACGTAGCGTGCGGTGCTTTCATTAATGCCATACTGGCGCGCTACTGCAGCAGAACTTTTTAGTTCCCGGAGCAAATCCAGTAGTTCAACCTTTTCCTGGAGTGTTTTAAACTTCTTCTGGCGCTTAGGCTCAGTGCCAGAAGCCTTAGAAGATGCAGGGCATTTAGGCGACATCTTGTGCGTTTAAGAATAACAAAATGATTACAATAACAAAATAGAAAACACGAGGACACTCAGCTGGAGTCGCAGCACAGGGCAGCAGTCAATCAGCAGCAAGGAGAAATGAATAACGCTCTCGGATTGGCTACTTTCACCATCCCAAACCACGTTTCTCTCAGCGGTTGCTTCCTGTTCTCAGCACAAGACCAATCAGATCCACTGCAGGGACTGCTGGGAGTTGCAGTTTCAAATTCTATTGGCTACTTTCACCATCCCAAGCCGCAGTTCCCTCTACAGCACAGTATTGCCACGGAAAAAGCCATAAAAAATTGCGGAGGATATTTGTGCTTCCCACTAACAATTAATAGTTAGGTTCTAAGGAAAAATCCGCGAACGACTGAGTCCACGAACCCTGAACCGCGATTTTGCGGGGTCTACTGTATATATATATATATATATATATATATAGTAACAATAAGGCGCTATATAGGCATCTGACCCGACACAGATGGACATGGAGGCATGTATAAAAACCAAAGACTTTTTATTTCTCTTCACCTGTGGGGCACGTCTTCCCCGTAATCCCCACAGGCACAACACAGTCCCAAAGCACAAACACACACACCAAAACACTATTTCTTTTCACCACCACTCCTCCCAGGCAACCTCGTCCTCCTCCTCCCGACTCAGGCCACTGAGTGGTGGTCGCTGGCTCCTTTTATTAGGTACCCAGAAGTGCTCCAGGTGCTTGATTGCCGACATCCGGCTGCACTTCTGGGTGTGGCGAAACCAGTGCCCAAAAGGGGCCAGCAGCTCCTGCTGCAGCACCCCCTGGTGGTGCCTGTAGAACCCCACAGAGCTGCACCAAACTCCAACCCCCATGAAGCCCTGGGGGAGTCCGAGGCACCGCTGCAACCCAGGGAGGCTGCCATCTAGCGTCCAGGGGGAGATACTGGGTTTCCGATCCTTGCCCCCCTGGTGCATATGTTGCAGGGGTATCCCGGCCAGGCATGGACCCCGGCCATCCATCACAATATATTGTGGCAGACGGCTGGGGCCCATGCCCGGCTGGGATGACCCTTCAGTATATGCTTTGGGGGAGCAAGCATGGGCTACACAATACCTCCTCCAGGTCACTAGATGGCAGCCCCCCCTGGGTGGCAATGGTGCCTCAGATTCCCGCAGGGCTCCATGGGAGATGGAGTTCTCCACAGCCCTGTGGGGACCCGGTGGCCCACTGTAGGGGTTTCTGGACCCATCCACACCCAGAAGTTCAACCAGAAACGGGTGATCAAGCACCTGGAGCACTTCCGGGTGGACTATAAAAGGAGCCACCACTCCAGGAGCCCGAGTCAGGAGGAGGGAGACAACGCTTGGTGGTGAAGAAAAGGAGACTTGTTTGTGCCTTTAGGACATGGGGAAGATGTACCCCATAGGTGAAGAAAACGAAACTTTATTTCTTTTACATGTGTGCCTCCCATGTCTGTCTGTGTCGGGTCAGGTGTTGATATGGCGCCTTTTGGTCACTATATATTGTAGCAGTAGAGGTCTTTGTCCACCTCTAACACCCTCAGGTACCACTCCAGGCACTGGATAAAAGTCCAAGACTTCTTTATTTTATAACAATAATGTGCACAAAGCACTCTCCACACCACACTACTCATATATCACAATACCGATACTCAATAACACTCCTCCTCGCCCAGACACTTCACCCTCCTACCTCCCAGCTCAGCTCAGTGTCTGGGCTTTCCAATGAGTCCTTTATACACCCTGACCCGGAGGTGCCTCTGCTCCATTACCCACAAGTCCGTATTCCTTCCGGGTCAGGGTAAACAGTCCTTTTCTTCACCCCAGGAGCACGTCATTCCTTGCTGTCACGTGACCGTGACATACTCCCGGGTTATAGGGCACATAAGAGCCCATGAGCCCCCCTACAGTGACTCCTGGTGGCCCCCAAGGTATCCAGCAGGGCTGTGTATAAACACTACATAGTCTATGAGGCCCTGCTGGAACTCGGGGCACGATCATGCTGTCGGGAGAGCTCCTCCTGGCGGCCTGGGGGTGAGGGCCGGAATGGGAAACCGGCAATCCACCACAATATATATGTATATGATGAGTGTGAATCAAAAAATACAGGCAATCTGTAAATCATGCAGTTGCCTCAATGGATAGAAGCTGATGCAATACGATACGTTGGCGATGGCTTATGGGTAGGTTTACACTTTTTTTTACTTTGCACGTAATCGAGATAACGCTTATGTAGTCACGAAAAAATTCCACCACCGTTTTCGACCTCCCAAAGTTCAAAAATATCATCTACTCTCTATATATAAAATCCTAAGTCTAAAAGTGCAACGACTTTAGGTGACGTTTTTTTGTCACGCTTTAAATCGAGCTTATTTTAAAACCTTCCTATAAATGTTTGGTATCATCCTTTTCAGAATTTATCGAACTTTAATGTGATGTTGTTAGATTTTCAGATTCGTATTCCATTTTTAAATTATAAACTAAAAAATATCAAGAACTCACATCCCGCGAGATGAGACTTTGTGCCAAAAGATGTAACCACAGCCGGGGCCAGGAAATAAAAGACAAAGAGTAGGAGAGTTGCTGCACAGGCTTTTAAATGTTCGAGATGCAGATCACACGGCACGGCAGCAGCAGCAGCAAGCCAGCAGCTGACTGAGTAAAGAAACTATTTGTTTCCCATTGTATCACCGTTTAAGAGGGGGTTTCGGAGGAGCAACTGTGTCCCCTTGGGGTGCGTTCAGCCCCCCTCTTCACAATTCGAGCGAGCGGCAGAGACACGAAGTGGCAGGTGCATAACGCAGGCCAGGGGGTTGGCGAGCGAAGCAAGCAGGGGGTGAACCCCCTAGCTTTATTATAAATAGAGATAAATGATTGTATATCGATATTATCAATCTGTTATGATGAGAAACAAAGAGATCTGATATTTGAAAAATATTGCGCAACTGGCAGTGGTTCTCATGACCTTTTCCTCCATCTTGGTATACGAGAAAGTCGAAGGGAGCGCACTCCTGAATTTTTTTTTTGTCAGTTTATATCAATCACTTTTTATCACATCTAAAGGAACTGACTGATAGGTCAGGGATATCTCAGCCAAGCTTAACTCCGTTACCAGTTAATGCTGGCAGCCATTAACTGACCAGTGAGGCAGTACATTTAGTGTTTGTATGTTGTGGGTGCCCGTAGATAAAACGTCACACATTTTTACCAGCATATAATCTGCAGTTCTCCTAACGTAATCAGAGTACTCTACTGCACTTGCATTATAATAGAGCATCGATTGAGAATGAAGCTACTTTTGTTAACACTAAACGGTGACATTCCATTAATGCACAAGTCATCCAAGAAGTGACTGGCAAACATTGTGTCTCGGTAGCCTGGGCCAACTGGTGATTCGTTTATTTTGAGGCCGAGTAGCTTTGGTAGATGTGATGGCGCTGCATGCGGTGTCTGGCTTGTTGATTAGATATGTGGCTGAATGCTCAGTGCTTTAGATTAGATTAGATTAGATAGATACTTTATTAATCCCAAGGGGAAATTCACATAATCCAGCGGCAGCATACTGATAATAACAATATTAAATTAAAGAGTGATAACAATGCCGGTATAACAGACAATAACTTTGTTTAATGTTAACATTTACCCCCCCGGGTGGCACTGAAGAGTTGCATAGTGTGACAGAGGAACGATCTCCTCAGTCTGTCAGTGGAGCAGGACGGTGACAGCAGTCTGTCGCTGAAGCTGCTCCTCTGTCTGGAGATGATCCTGTTCAGTGGATGCAGTGGATTCTCCATGATTGACAGGAGTCTGCTCAGCGCCCGTCGCTCTGCCACAGATGTCAAACTGTTCAACTCCGTGCCTACAATACAGCCTGCCTTCCTCACCACGGCCTGCACTAATTGTACTCTTTGTAACAATCATCATGTTGTTACACTGTGGACCCTGAGCTTCGCAATTTCATCTATCCGTATACTTGTATATGGCTGAGATGACAATAAAGTTCACTTTGACTTTGACACTTTGACAACAATCACATCATTACATGTGCCGGGTGACAGTGACTACTCTCTCAGACACTGACACCTTACACCAGAGTGCAGAGGAGAGGCGCTATAATGCTAGACATGATCTTGCACTGTCAGTTACAGAGTGCAGCCTGATACTCTTCAAGGCAGGGGGCGGAGTCTCAGTACATCAGGAGGGAGGGGCTGCTCCACCAGCCAATGAAGTTCTGCAGCATGGTGATTACATAAGTATGAGGTTAATTAGCATACTCCTGATGTGGAGGTGTTTAAGGTGCATTCAACATACGCATATTTATAAGGTTGTAACGGCCGACCTCTTACCCAGACCGGTCACTACACTACCAAGACTTGTTCCTTGGATCGCCTGAGATTTCATGCTCTAATAACAAGCCGTACTCCTTACAAGTTGTCTTACTTTTCCTGACACGATGAAATAACCAAAAAACAGTAATAGATATGTAAAATCAAACACGGATATATTGTAAATTGAAAAGACAGACAAATATTCAATAATATAGATTAAGAAGTGAGGTGATGATCAGTGAGCAGCAGGATGGTTTCATGCCAAAAAAGAGCACCACAGATGTGAGGTTTGCTCTGAGGGTGTTGATGGAGAAGTTTAGAGAGAAGGCCAGAAGGAGTTGCATTGTGTCTTTGTGGACCTGAGAAAGCAAATGGCAGGGGGCCTCGAGAGGAGCTGTGGTATTGTATGAGGAAGTCAGGAGTGGCAGAGAAATACATAAGAGTGGTACAGGACATGTACGAGGGAAGTGTGACCGTGGTGAGGTCTGTGGTGGGAGTGATGGAGGCGGGATTACATCAGGGATTGGCTCTGAGCCCTTTCTTATCTGTAATGGTGATGGACAGGTTGACAGACGAGATTAGACAGCAGTCCCCGTGGACTGTGATGTTTGCTGATGACATTGTGATCTGTAGAGAGAGTAGGGAGCAGGTTGAGGAGACCCTGGAGAGGTGGAGATATGAGAGGAGAGGAATGAAGGTCAGTAGGACCACCAAGACAGAATACATGTGTTTGAATGAGAGGGAGGTCAGTGGAATGGTGAGGATGATGGAGTAGAGTTGGTGAAGGTGGAGGAGTTTAAATACTTGGGATCAACAGTACAGAGTAATGGGATTGTGGAAGAGAAGTGAAGAAGAGAGTGCAGGCAGGGTGGAGTGGGTGGAGAAGAGTGTCAGGAGTGATTTGTGACAGACGGGTATCAGCAAGAGTGAAAGGGAAGGTCTACAGGACAGTAGTGAGACCAGCTATGTTATATGGGCTGGAAACGGTGGCACAGGAGACAGAGCTGGAGGTGGCAGAGTTAAAGATGTTAAAATTTGCATTGGGTGTGACGAGGATGGACAGGATTAGAAATGAGGACATTAGAGGGTCAGCTCAAGTAGGACTGTTGGGAGACAAAGTCAGAGAGGCGAGAATGCGTTGGTTTGGACATGTGCAGAGGAGAGATGCTGGGTATAATGAGAGAAGGGTGCTAAGGATAGAGCTGACAGGCAAGAGGAGAAGAGGAAGGCCTAAGAGAAGGTTTACGGATGTGGTGAGAGAGGACATGCAGGTGGTGGGTGTGACAGAGCAAATGACTAGGACAGGAAGATATGGAAGAAGATGATCCGCTGTGGCAACCCCTAATGAGATCAGCCGAAAGAAGTAGAAGAAGAATATATATATATATATATATATATATATATATATATATATATATATATATTCACGGTATTCGTAGTCTGTGTCACAATCTGATTGTATGGGTGGTTACCTACCAGGTAACGCTTGTGGTTGGCCAGCAAGTCTGCTAACATCCGCCACGGTGCCCTCTTTCAGTTGTGAGAAGCAGATCATAGAATGGTTGAATAGTTTACTGTCAAATAATGCAAAGAGTACGCGACACGTGTTTCGCCCTAATTCTGGGCTCATCAGGTGTACACACTCTACTGCACTCCCTCTCAGGAATCGAACCTCGGACGTCAGCGCTAGAGGCGAAGCCCCTAGTGTTGTGCCACGGCGTGTGGTTCGTTTATTTGACAGCATGTAGATCGGGGTAATTACATTCACGGCATTCGTAGTCTGTGTCACAATCTGATTGCATGGGTGGTTCCCTACCAGGTAACGCTTCAATTCCCGAGAGGGAGTGCAGTGAGTGTGTACGCCTGATGAGCCCAGAATGAGGGCGAAACACGTATCGCATACTCTTTGCATTATTTGACAGTAAACTATTTCAACCATATATATATATATATATATATATATATATATATATATATATATATATATATATATATATATATATATATATATATATATATATACTGTATATATATATATATATAAAATATATTGTGGAAGATGACCCGGACACAGACAGGCGGACATGTTCAAATCACCCACAACACGTTTATTTACACAGTCCATTATTTACAAAAGTGCACACAACCCAATACTCCCCCAATGTCCAGGCCTGTTTCTCCAATGCCTTTCCTTCTTCAGGCCGCCTCCCTGCCTCCTCCAAGACCTCGTCCTTCCTTCACTCCCGACTCCAGCCGCTGAATGGACAGAGGCAGCCCCTTTTATAATCACCCGGATGTGCTCCAGGTGCTTCCCGGCAATCTTCCACCGGCACTCCCTAGTGTGGCGGAAGTGCTGGCTGCGTACCCGGAAGCACTCCGGGTGTCCCCGATCCTCTTCCCCCCAGCACTTCTGGGTGTGGCGGAAGTGCTGAGGTCCAGGGCTCCCAAGGCATCGGGGTGACCACGGGCCCCTACAGGGTTGAGCTTGAAAGATCTGTACCCATGGTCCCCATAGCCACCATGGCGGTCACACCCATGTGGTCTTGGGGAGGCGTAAGACCTCCTGCAAGGTTTCCCGGCCGGGTCGCCCCCCCCAGCCACCTGTGACAATATACATAATAATGTGCGCATGCAAAACACCATAATCCCATAAACATCAGTGACTAATTCCTGTATAAGAATAGGAATATACAAATATTTACATTGACCCTCACTTGCCCCTAAACAATTAACAAAAACACTTAACACAAATACAAACATGGATCAGGTAATCACACCGATTGAAATCTGGTGAAAAATGAGTCCAAAATAAAGTCCGTCGGTACTGAAACTGGCTGTAGTGTTCTTGTGCTTCTTCACGAAAACAAAACAACCTCACCGTGAAAAGTCCTGGTAATGGCAGCTATGAATCCAAACCCTGGGATTTCTCAGCTCTGGCTGTTGTGATGTTGAATCGGCTGTAAAAAAAGAAAGCAGTGGAATGATGCAATAAATGGCGGTGATGTCTTTGCATACGTGTGGGTAAATTGTCTCCTTTCTCCTCTGTCTCCTCACCTCTCTCTCTCGCCTTCACCCCTCTTTTTTAAATGCAAAATGTCCCGGATGTAACTGGTGGATCCAACAGGTGATTTCGGTCTCGAGGCTGCGGTCTCACTCCATCATCCTTCTCCTCTGCACTTACGGGGACAACATTCACTGATGCACACATAATGGACAGTAAACGGGAGAATGAAAATTAAACACACTCAGCACAAACATAGAACATACGATTGTTATGTAGCCCCGCTACAATGTGATTGTAATTTATAAAATGTATACTGTGTAGAAATGTGTGCACAGCAGGTTTTATAAGTCAGACTTTTTTTGGAATACTCATTTTTCTGTTATTTGGCATACACATACTTTCACACTCGAATACACACAATGTTTTATAAATGAGGCCCCTAGTGTCTTAAATATAGTGTGTATATATATATATATATATATATATATATATATATATATATATATATATATACTAGCCGACGCCCGGCGTAGCATACGGCGATGTAAGAATAGGAACGGAAAACGGTGAGAGAGGAATGAAGAAATAAATACTTCTTGACAGAGGCAGTGTGCATGTAGAATTTCCGGCCAAGCAGAATTACATGTGAAAGTGATAAATCAATCAGGCTTTCCGATTTTTACGTACTATGGCCATGGCATCCTGACTTCCTGGAAATGCGGATGGTAATCTGATCATTTTGCCTACACGTACATTGTTATTTTCAGTGATTGCTTGCAGTGCGTCTGATAGTTCCATGCGCAGATCTTGTTGATGTAATCTGAGATACAGTAGTTGAGACGCGCGCCCTCTGTTTTAACATACGCATCTATGACATACTGTTGGAATAGTTTGCCGCTGGAGTGCAAAATACTAAATGTATTCCTCATTGCTAATCTGTACGCGTAAAATTGGCATTGAGTAAGCCTTATTCGCTTGGCGCTTCTTTTATTGGGAACATGTTGTAAATCTTTGTGCCAGCCAATGTCTCCATAAGGGAATAAAAGTGGGTAAACCATAGGATCGCAATTCATATTGAGCGTGGAAATCTGTTTACAGGAGTTGCCTATGGGATAGATGCAAAATGTCCCTTTCGGCAGGCGTTCCGCCATCTTCTCCGACGAAAATCGCTGCAACATCGCTGTGACATGTCGGGGCATTGTATCGTCGTAAATCCTGCCCAGGGTTTTCCTTGAAAACCATTCGTACAGATGCTGTTGGATTGGTCTGAGCGATTTCATGCATGTGTTTGTATGATTTAGCGAAGGGGTTGATTGTTCTGAGCATGGAATCTAGCTGGAGAAGTACATTTCCGCTGCATGCAGAGTTTGCTTTATTTTGTAAGCATACATCAGTAGCTTGCGCTGTGTCAAAAACATACAACTGTCCATATCCTGGAGAGGCAGAAGTGTTAGCGTATAGTGGAGAGATTTGGTTATAAATTTGCCTGTGTATTTTAAAATAGTATGGTCCGTGGCCAGGAGGTTGAGTTATCTGTGCACCCATAGAAGCAAACGCTAGAGAAGAGTTGTATTCTCGAATGTGTTCACAATAATTTTTAGCTTCTGATGTTTGCTGTGTAAGAAGCTGTTGTAAAGACACAGGTGGCTCCCGCAAGCGTGGTAAAGCTACTTCACCGTTGTGGCAGCACCTCGAGTACTTGTTGAATGGATTACGGTCAGCAGGCCAGTATAGTGCATGACATGGAAGAGGATGAATAGGAATCGAGAAATGCCGTGTCGGCTGCGTGTGGGCGGGACCAGTTTTGAAGTGGAAGCAGGACGAACCAGAAGAGAAATATATCCATCCATCCATCCATCCATTTTCCAACCCGCCTAATCCGAACACAGGGTCACGGGGGTCTGCTGGAGCCAATCCCAGCCAACACAGGGCACAAGGCAGGAACCAATCCCGGGCAGGGTGCCAACCCACTGCAGGACACACACAAACACACCCACACACCAAGCACACACTAGGGCCAATTTAGAATCGCCAATCCACCTAACCTGCATGTCTTATATATATACAAGGGGGCTCTGCCCCCTGCTCGCCTACCCCCGGTGTTGGGTAACCTGAAATACATTGATGAATGTATGAGATATATTGGAGTGTAAAGGTGTAGCCGTGACCGTGACTCCATTAGTTATCCGTTGTCTACCGTTAGTAATATGGATAATAGCACTTACTGTTAATACGGAGCGCTTTCTGTGCCTGTACTGTTAATAATGCATCACTGTAATGTGATTCACATATGCTATATGGTTTGGACGTGTGAGGATGCCGTACGATTAATACGGAGAGTTTGTTTATTCTTATTACCCGGACCATGCTGTGTAGTGTGGACGTTTAGTTCAGAAGCGCGTTGTAGGCGCATGCGCCTTTTGTAGTTTCTCGCGCCTTCCTATATTTATGGACCTTTGCGGACCCCGTAGTGTCTTACGTTTGACTCTGGGGTGCAGTGCAGAATCCTCTTTTCTGTGTGGCTATGTCGTTAGTCGTCAGCTATGGGCGCGTTGTTGCTTCATGTCTTATGTACGTTAGTTCATTTAGTTCAGAAGCGCGTTGTAGGTGCATGCGCCTTTTGTAGTTTCTCGCGCTTTCCGTACTATCTTTGTGGACCTTTGCGGACCCCGTAGTGACTTACGTTTGACTCTGGGGTGCAGTGCAGAATTCTGTTTTCTGTGTGGCCGTGTCGTTAGTCGTTAGCTATGGGCGCGTTGTTGCTTCATGTCTTATTTACGTTAGTTGAGCTCTTTCGTTTTTGAGCCGTAACTCCTTCGTTTGCGGTGGATCACACGTCGCTTGCAGTTTATGAGACGCAGGCTGTAGGCGCCTGCGCACTATGTCTCCTGGGTCCATCGGCGTGTACCTGTGTCTGTGCCTTCCGGTTTACTGAGACCTGCGTCTGTGCCTTCCGGTTTACCATTCTCGGTTAGTAATATGGATATGAGATATATATATATATATATATATATATATATATATATATATATATATATATATATATACACACAGTATATTTACAGTTTCCACATCAAACCTGACATTAAAAGCCATGACTCAGAATACACAGCCAGTTAATTACAATGCCATTCCTAGTAAGATGATTGCTTGGTAGGCTTTTTCTGACAGGAGAGATGCCCTCTTGGAATGTTTCACTGGAAGGATTTCTTATGCACAGATCAAAACCAGCAGACCGCCTCATCTAACAAGACTTAAATGTACGGATTTGTGTTGTCTTTTCTCATTGCAGGTCGTCTCCAGCATACTGAGGAACCTGTCATGGCGAGCAGATATCAACAGTAAAAAGATTCTACGGGACGTGGGCTGTGTCAGTGGACTGATGACCTGCGTGCTAAGAGCCAGCAAGGTGACTGCGCTTTATTTGGTGTATCTTTTGTATGGTAACTTTCAGTCATATGGCAGGGCAGACCACTGGGACACAATTCTGAGTAGTGAGGCAGAATGAATAGGCCATTATATTGGTATCAGCCAGTGATAAAGTAAAATATACAGTACATATAGTATATCATTATGGGGACCACTGGCAAGATAATTTCTGAGCAATATGATAAGCATTAAAGGACATGTTTGGTATTTTTGTAAATAAATATAGCAGTTGTTATGAACTGGGATACTCAAAGCACACACGTGTTTTCCTCTAGGAGGCGCTAGCTCCCTAGAAATATGTTTGTTTTACAATTGTGGCATCTTAAGTAACCTGAACCTAAATAGATATATTATAAAGAGGCGATATCCCACCCAAACTAATACAGCTGTAAGAAATCGCATAAGAGAAAATAACTTAGCTGTCTTTAATGACGATTTACGCGGCATTACAGACGAAGGAAGCCATAGCAAGACTATTACTGAAGTGGGAGCTCAATGTATACAGTCTGCCATTTTCGTTGCTGCACTGGAAGGATTTTCCGGATCGGATGACGTTATCTCCCATCCATCCGTCGGCTTCAAAGGTGTGCCGGGCAATCTTCCAAGGTTTTATACCCTTTCTTCATGTGCAGGCCCCCACTTAGGTAAATCATGCCATTCCAAACAAGGAAAAGAAGATCCAATGTCATGCTGACTCTGTCACACAGAAATAGTACAACGCCATTTTCGTAGTTGTCCCTTTCTTGTCTTCTAATGGTTGCCTATCAGTTCTAAATGATGAGCCCCTGTGTGCTAAATCTGGCCTTGTGTTAGCTGTACATGTGAGTGGATTGTGATAAAGGCACTATATAGCGCCCGACCCGGCACAGACTGGCACAGAGGCACGTGTAAAATCCAAACATGGACTTTATTTTCTTCAGCTGGAGGGCACATCTTCCCCGTGAACCCCCCAGCCACAACACTGTCCCAAAAGCACTTAATATAAACCACACAACTCTCCACCTTGGCACCACCACTCCTCCCAGGCAACCTCGTCCTCTTCCTCCCAATTCTGGCTCCTAAGTGGTGGATGCTGGCCCTTTTTATAGCCCACACCTATTGCTAATTGCACTTCCGGGCGGGGCTGTACAGGTGTCCACGTTGGCTCCGGGATCCATGCAGCACCCCCTTGCGGCCACCCCAGATCCCCACACGGTTGTGGAGAACTCCATCTCCCATGGAACCCTGTGGGAAACTGAGGCACCATCGTCAACCAGGAAGGCTGCCACCAAGCATCCTGGGTGAGGTACTGAGGAGCCCATGGTTGCTCCCCTGGAACATAAGTAGAAGGGGCGTCCCAGCTGGGCATGGGACCCAGCTGCCCACCACAGGATCTATAAAATATTTTTTTTGTACAGAGCACAGTGCAATAATAAAATTATGTACTTATTACAATGATAGATAGATAGATAGATAGATAGATAGATAGATAGATAGATAGATAGATAGATAGATAGATAGATAGATAGATAGATAGATAGATAGATAGATAGATAGATAGATAGATAGATAGATAATTGTTTAATCCCAAGGGGAAATTCACATACTCCAGCAGCAGCATATTGATAAAAAACAATATTAAATTAAAGAGTGATAACTCTGCAGGTACAACAGACAGTAACCTTGTATAATGTTAAATAGTTAATAGTTAGTTAATAGTTCCAAAAATGCCCACTAGAGGAGGATATCACCATCAAACCCCAGATAGTAATAAGGGCAAATGGAGGATCATTAAAAAATTGAATGTTTATTTCACAAAAGCTCTGTTACAGTGTGAAGCACAAAAGGCATACAATGTCTGCAAAAAGGCAATTCCAAAAGCAACTACTGTAAGTCCTAATCCAGAATCCAAAGAGTAGTCAGAAACCAGAGCACAAAAAATCAGGAAAAGCGTAGTGGAACATTCCCCAACTCCATAGCACATTCAAAATAAACCATAAGGGACAATGAGAGACCCTCTGGATTTAGAGGGCAGAAGGGAAATTCCTGGTGGTGATTGGCAGATGGCTCCACCCTTGGGGGGAAATCACCCACAAAGCACATGGATCATAACCAAGGCATATTACACAATGCAAAAACCATTAACATAAATAAATGATTAAAAAAGAGAAAAGAATGGGAAGTCAAACTCATGCTAAAATTTAATACATTACAACATGGTTTGAATAGAGACATGGGTCTTATGGCCAGATATGAGAATTGTTTGCATCTCTCAGACTGATCCAGACAACCTGACTACAGACCCACATTGTATGGAAAAAACCCATCAGAAACTTCAAAAGACTTTCTTGGACATTCATCTTATCCAAAGATCTTAACCATACATTGTTCTTCTCTCTTGTTAAATGAACCTTAGCCTGAAGAGGTCTCTTCATTTTTTACATTTAAGATGTCTCACTTAAAGATTTACTGATGTTGTTACTTCTCCTAGTGTCTATAAAAACACAGGGAACTCCAATTTCTCTAACACATCTTGCCTGAAGAAGGGGTCTGAGTTGCCTCGAAAGCTGGTATATTGTAATCTTTTTAGTTAGCCAATAAAAGGGGTCATTTTGCTTGACTTCTCACAAAAAAAAGGACTTAAAACCAGGATTTCAACCCCAGCCCGGGAAGGATGCCTGGCTGAAGTATAACAGATATGCTGTTGCAATATGTGGATCAGTACTCCATAACACACTTTGCTTGAATATTTCACATAGTTGTACTCTCCTTAGTGTTTAACTCCGGAAAAAACGAGCAAAAAGGTTGCATTTTTTTTTTTCAACAAGAAAAAATGTTATTACACATGTCACAGAAACATATACAGTTAGGTCCATAAATATTTGGACAGAAACAACTTTTTTTCTCATTTTGGTTCTGTACATTACCACAATGAATTTTAAATGAAACAACTCAGATGCAGTTGAAGTGCAGACTTTCAGCTTTCATTCAGTGGGGTGAACAAAACGATTGCATAAAAATGTGAGGCAACTAAAGCATTTTTTGAACACAATCCCTTCTTCATTTCAGGGGCTCAAAAGTAATTGGACAAATTAAATAACTGGTAATCAAATGTTCATTTCTAATACTTGGTTGAAAACCCTTTGCTGGCAATGACAGCCTGAAGTCTTGAACTCCTGGACATCACCAGATGTTGGGTTTCCTCCTTTTTAATGCTCTGCCAGGCCTTTACTGCAGCGGCTTTCAGTTGCTGTTTGTTTGTGGGCCTTTCTGTCAGAAGTTTAGTCTTCAACAAGTGAAATGCCTGCTCAGTTGGGTTAAGATCAGGTGACTGACTTGGCCATTCAAGAATCTTCCACTTCTTTGCTTTAATAAACTCCTGGGTTGCTTTGGCTGTATGTTTTGGGTCATTGTCCATCTGGATCATGAATCAATTTGACTGCTGTATTTAGCTGGATTTGAGCAGACAGTATGTCTCTGAACACCTCAGAATTCATTCGGCTGCTTCTGTCCTGTGTCACATCATCAATAAACACGAGTGTCCCAGTGCCACTGGCAGCCATTGCCTCCCTCCACCGTGTTTTACAGAGTATGTGCTATGCTTTGGATAATGAGATGTTCCACGCCTTCTCCATACTTTTTTCTTGCCATCATTCTGGTAGAGGTTGATCTTGGTTTCATCTGTCCAAAGAATGTTTTTCCAGAACTGTGCTGGCTTTTTTAGATGTTCTTTAGCAAAGTCCAATCTAGCCTTTCTATTCTTGAGGCTTATGAGTGGCTTGCACCTTGCAGTGCACCCTCTGTATTTACTTTCATGCAGTCTTCTCTTTATGGTAGACTTGGATATCGATACGCCGACCCCCTGGAGAGTGTTGTTCACTTGGTTGGCTGTTGTGAAGCCATGGAAATGATTCTGCGATCATCCACCACTGTTGTCTTCCGTATACGTCCAGGTCTTCTTGCGTTGCTGAGTTCACCAGTGCTTGCTTTCTTTCTCAGGATGGACCAAACTGTAGATTTTGCCACTCGTAATATTGTAGCAATTTCTCCGATGGGTTTTTTCTGTTTTCACAGCTTAAGGATGGCTTCTTTCACCTGCATGGAGAGCTCCTTTGACTGCATGTTGTCTGTTCACAGCAAAATCTTCCACATGCAAGCACCACGCCTCAAATCAACTCCAGGCCTTTTATCTGCTTAATTGATAAGGACATAACGACGGACTTGACCACACCTGCCCATGAAATAGCCTTTCAGTCAATTGTCCAATTACTTTTGAGCCCCTGAAATGAAGGGATTGTGTTCAAAAAATGCTTTAGTTGCCTCACATTTTTATGCAATCGTTTTGTTCACCCCACTGAATTAAAGCTGGAAGTCTGCACTTCAACTGCATCGGAGTTGTCCATCCATCCATTATCCAACCCGCTATATCCTAACTACAGGGTCACGGGGGTCTGCTGGAGCCAATCCCAGCCAACACAGGGTGCAAGGCAGGAAACAAACCCCGGGCAGGGCGCCAGCCCACACACAGCATCTGAGTTGTTTCATTTAAAATTCATTGTGGTGATGTACAGAACCAAAATGAGAAAAAAAGTTGTCTCTGTCCAAGTATTTATGGACCCAACTGTAAATACCAAAATGTCAGCATAAAGACATGTGAAGGGCCCATTGCTCTACTGATACAGATGTAGCACATGACATTTGTGTGACATGTTTTGAGACAGTCACTAACGTGCAGCCTGATGTTTCAGTCTGGATGGTAGACGTGAGTTTCTTTGCACACTTTTCTTGTATTTTTGTCTGTTGCCCTAAAATAAGAGGATCCATGTGACTGACACGGCCATTGCATCATTGCCCACTTCCACCTGCTCCTATCTCCCTTCTGGGAGCCTCTTGAACCCAACACCGCCAGTAATGTAACCGGATGAGCTGGACAATGAGGACACCAAACTAAGCAAGGGGAAGGTGTAATTTGCAAAAGTCCTTTTATTTCTCTGTTACAAAAAAAAACTTTGTGATGAGATGAGACTTTTTCCCAAGGATGAGACGTAATCTTTAGAAGAGAGACAGAGAGAGAGAGACACTTTCACGTCCTGCGAGACGGACAATACTTACATCGGACATACTTACAATCTTCAGACGCAAGTCCCGTAATACACATGCAGAGCAGGTTAGAGCCCATTACGGCACTTCTTGTGTGAATTTGGGCTCTACACAAATAAATTGCATTGTATTGTATTTCTTTGTGACCCTCCCGAACAAGCCACAATTGTGGAGCGCTTGTCAAATGGTTGTCACCTGCACACCATTAATGACCACTCTGTGCCATCAAATCCTGTAACTCCTTCAAAGTGGCCATTGGCCTCTCGGTAGCCTCTCTTACCAGTTTCCTCCTTGCTCTTCTATCCAGTTTGGAGGGTCCAGGGAGGGTCCTAGTCGTACCAAACATGACTTTATGATGGACATTACTGAGCTCCTTGGGGTTGATAAAGCCTTTGAGATTTTTTGTCTCCATCATCTCCTGCCTTATGTCCGTCCACAACTCTATCCCTGAGATCTTTTGAAACTGGCTTGCCACCCACAGTCAGGTGTTTGTCTGTCAGTTGCACTACTAAGCAAGGGAATGAATGGACCAGGAACATCTTCACTAATCACACTCATTACAACTGATCACAGGTGAAAGGAAACCAGTAACCGCAACGGGAATGGTGGGCACTGACACCTGATTGAGGTTGGGGTGGGGAGTCTTTTATTAATCTCAGGATTTCTTGTTTTTGATTATTTTTAATTCTTCTGAACTGTAGCTGTGATATTTTTCACTTGGATATTACAGATTGCATTCAGTAAGTACAGCTGGAAAAAATATTGGTTTGTGTGTTTACATTTAAGGCTTCTAAAGCAAAAAAAAATGGGAATATTTCAAAGGGGGGATTCTTTTCTATACACACTGTATATTTATTATTCGGTATGAGCTAGAAACCACCAGTAGTTCATTAAGCCAAAGGTCAGATGTGCAGGAGAGCTGGAAAGGATGAACGCCATTGGCCATAGAGAGAATGTGAACTCTTTGGCTGTAAATAATGTTAGCAAGCGTCAGGCCAGTAGGGTGTACAGGTAGGCCTTGTCAGACAGAGATGATGGAGAGAGAGGGGTTGGACGCTCAGCCAAGAATTCTTGGTGGAATTAATTAGAAGCAGAACTACAGCAGGGGAATAACAGGAGTCAGATGAGGATGAATAACGGCTTATACAGTGCATCCGGAAAGTATTCCCAGCGCTTCATCACTGTTTCCACATTTTGTTATGTTACAGCCTTATTCCAAAATGGATTCGATTCATTTTTTTCCTCAGAATTCTACACACAACACCCCATAATGACAACGTGAAAAAAGTTTACTTGAGGTTTTTGCAAATTTATTAAAAATAAAAAAACTGAGAAATCACATGTCCATAAGTATTCCCAGCCTTTGCTCAATACTTTGTCGATGCCCCTTTGGCAGCAATTCCAGCCTCAAGTCTTGTTGAATATGATGCCACAAGCTTGGCACACCTATCCTTGGCCAGTTTCGCCCATTCCTCTTTGCAGCACCTCTCAAGCTCCATCAGGTTGGATGGGAAGCGTCGGTGCACAGCCATTTTAAGATCTCTCCAGAGATGTTCAATCAGATTCAAGTCCGGGCTCTGGCTGCGCCACTCAAGGACATTCACAGAGTTGTCCTGAAGCCACTCCTGTGATATCTTGGCTGTGTGCTTAGGGTCGTTGTCCTGCTGAAAGATGAACCGTCGCCCCAGTCTGAGGTCAAGAGCGCTCTGGAGCAGGTTTTCATCCAGGATGTCTCTGTACATTGCTGCAGTCATCTTTCCCTTCATCCTGACTAGTCTCCCAGTTCCCCACAGCATGATGCTGCCACCACCATGCTTCACTGTAGGGATGGTATTGGCCTGGTGATGAGCAGTGCCTGGTTTCCTCCAAACGTGACGCCTGGCATTCACACCAAAGAGTCCAATCTTTGTCTCATCAAACCAGAGAATTTTCTTTCTCATGGTCTGAGAGTCCTTCAGGTGCATTTTGGCAAACTCCAGGTGGGCTGCCATGTGCCTTTTACTAAGGAGTGGCTTCCGTCTGGCCACTCTACCATACAGGCCTGATTGGTGGATTGCTGCAGAGATGGTTGTCCTTCTGGAAGGTTCTCATCTCTCCACACAGGACCTCTGGAGCTCTGACAGAGTGACCATCGGGTTCTTGGTCACCTCCCTGACTAAGGCCCTTCTCCCCCGATCGCTCAGTTTAGATGGCCGGCCAGCTCTAGGAAGAGTCCTGGTGGTTTCGAACTTCTTCCACTTATGGATGATGGAGGTCACTGTGCTCATTGGAACCTTCAAAGCAGCAGACATTTTTCTGTAACCTTCCCCAGATATATGCCTCAAGACAATCCTGTCTCGGAGGTCTACAGACAATTCCTTTGAATTCATGCTTGGTTTGTGCTCTGACATGAACTGTCAACTGTGGGACCTTCTATAGACAGGTGTGTGCCTTTCCAAATCATGTCCAGTCAACTGAATTTACCACAGGTGGACTCCAATGAAGCTGCAGAAACATCTCAAGGATGATCAGCAGAAACAGGATGCACCTGAGCTCAATTTTGAGCTTCATGGCAAAGGCTGTGAATACTTATGGACATGGGATTTCTCAATTTTTTTATTTTTAATAAATTTGCAAAAACCTCAAGTAAACTTTTTTCATGTTGTCATTATGGGGTGTTGTGTGTAGAATTCTGAGGAAAAAAATGAATTGAATCCATTTTGGAATAAGGCTGTAACATAACAAAATGTGGAAAAAGTGATGCGCTGGGAATACTTTCTGGATGCACTGTAAATGGATAAAGTAAAAGAGGATCTAAAGCAAAAAGGACTTGACTATGAAGGAGGTGCAGGAGCTTGCTATAGGGAGAAGGTTGATCAGGCACATTGACCCCAGACAGAAGTGGGAAAAGATGAAGACGAAGAAAGTCAAACAATATTTAACAACCAAGGCAAATAAGAGACCGAAAATACAAACAGATACAATTGTGAAATAGGCCAAACAATTCCTAAAGGTCAGAAATGCAAAGTACGCCAAACAGTACTTAAGTGTCAATAAATACAAAAAGACATTGCAATAGGGCAAGAAATACTTAAAGAATTAAAAAAGACCATCTAGATCCAGACCTGAAAGGGTACCCAGGTAATCCGTCTCTCTTTCCCAGGCTAAGGGATTAAAGATATGGAGGCCACGGTGGGTTTAAGGTCCACAGTCAATGGGTCTGCCCATGGTGATACTTCACAAACTGTACGAGACCATACAAGGAACCCTGGCTGAGACATGACAACAATTAAAACTTTTCCACAACTAGATAAGAAATGCTTCAAAAACGAACTGCAGTGTACAAAACCACACATTATGTGTAAAAACTGCAATGACTACAACACATATCGGAAAAAGAAGTGCTACCGGGGGCTTCCAAGGCACCCTGCCTGTCCCTTACATCCCATAGCACTAACCAGCCCTCCATTCTCCACCCTGTTTTCTGGGTGTTGTTCCTGCACCTGTTCCCAGTGTGGTCAGTTTGTTGAGGACCCCTAAGATACCAACATGTCTCTCATCTTCCCCTGTGTCTCTTAAACCCGCAGGAGTCAACGCTGAAGAGCCTCCTCAGTGCTCTCTGGAACCTCTCTGCTCACAGCACCGAAAACAAAGTCGCCATTTGCTCAGTGGAGGGGGCGCTGGCCTTTTTGGTCAGCACTTTGACGTACAAATGCCAGAGTAACTCGCTGGCCATCATCGAGAGCGGTGGAGGAATCCTGCGTAATGTCTCCAGCCTGGTGGCCACCCGTGAAGATTATCGGTAAGTGTAAAACAAAACAGAAAACTGAGAAAACCTGAGAAGTTGTAAGTGTAGGATTCACAGCTGGAGTTTTCATTTATCTGATTGTCAAAGATGGGCAAGAATGTCAAATTAAATGTGTGCAGTAAATGCAGAAGGTCTTCGGACCCCTTTGCTTTCTCCCCATAGTGTTATGCTGCTGCCTTTGCTAAAAATCAATTCAGTTCATTTTCTTCTTACTTCAATTTTGGGCACATCTTCTCAAAACTTTAATTTTCGGGTCACATTTCTGTTTTATGAAAGTTACAGTGAATTCAGAAGATAATCAGACCCCTTCACTTTTTAAACATTTTGCTGCTGCAGCCTTGTGGTAAAATTATTCAAATTCACTGATTTGTGAGTGATTTGTGACAGGAGGGTACCAGCAGGAGTGAAAGGGAAGGTCTACAGCAGCGGTTCTCAATCTGTGGGGCACGAATGTTGCCATATGTGGCGTAATTTCGCTATTCGTAGGGAAATTTTAAACTTGTACTGGTGTATCGGCAGCAAAAAATATAGGAATACATCTTATTAGGGTTTCAAAAAAACGTTAGGGGGGGCGTGATTAAAACTGTTATGAAAACTCGGGTCGCAAATACTTAAAGGTTGAGAAACGCTGGTCTACAGGATGGTTGTGAGACCAGCTACAGTGCATCCAGAAATTATTCACAGCGCATCATCACTTTTTCCACATTTTGTTATGTTACAGCCTTATTCCAAAATGGATTCAATTCATTTTTTTCCTCAGAATTCTACACACAACACCCCATAATGACAACGTGAAAAAAGTTTACTTCAGATTTTTGCAAATTTATTAAAAATAAAAAAACCTGAGAAATCCCATGTACATAAGTATTCACAGCCTTTGCTCAATACTTTGTTGATGCACCTTTGGCAGCAATTCCAGCCTCAAGTCTTGTTGAATATGATGCCACAAGCTTGGCACACCTATCCTTGGCCAGTTTCGCCCATTCCTCTTTGCAGCACCTCTCAAGCTCCATCAGGCTGGATGGGAAGCGTCGGTGCACAGCCATTTTAAGATCTCTCCAGAGATGTTCAATCGGATTCAAGTCTGGGCTCTGGCTGGGCCACTCAAGGACATTCACAGAGTTGTCCTGAAGCCACTCCTTTGATATCTTGGCTGTGTGCTTAGGGTTGTTGTCCTGCTGAAAGATGAACCGTCACCCCAGTCTGAGGTCAAGAGCGCTCTGGAGCAGGTTTTCATCCAGGATGTCTCTGTACATTGCTGCAGCCATCTTTCCCTTTATCCTAACTAGTCTCCCAGTTCCCCACAGTGTGATGCTGCCACCACCATGCTTCACTGTAGGGATGGTATTGGCCTGGTGATGAGCGGTGCCTGGTTTCCTCCAAACGTGACGCCTGGCATTCACACCAAAGAGTTCAATCTTTGTCTCATCAAACCAGAGAATTTTCTTTCTCATGGTCTGAGATTCCTTCAGGTGCCATTTGGCAAACTCCAGGTGGGCTGCCACGTGCCTTTTACTAAGGAGTGGCTTCCGTCTGGCCACTCTACCATACAGGCCTGATTGGTGGATTGCTGCAGAGATGGTTGTCCTTCTGGAAGGTTCTCCTCTCTCCACAGAGGACCTCTGGAGCTCTGACAGAGTGACCATCGGGTTCTTGGTCACCTCCCTGACTAAGGCCCTTCTCCCCCGATCACTCAGTTTAGATGGCCGGCCAGCTCTAGGAAGAGTCCTGGTGGTTTCGAACTTCTTCCACTTACGGATGATGGAGGTCACTGTGCTCATTGGGACTTTCAAAGCAGCAGAAATTTTTCTGTAACCTTCCTCAGATTTGTGCCTCGAGACAATCCTGTCTCAGAGGCCTACAGACAATTCCTTTGACTTCATGCTTGGTTTGTGCTCTGACATGAACTGTCAACTGTGGACCTTATATAGACCGGTGTGTGCCTTTACAAATCATGTCCAGTCAACTGAATTTACCACAGGTGGACTCCAATGAAGCTGCAGAAACATCTCAAGGATGATCAGGGGAAACAGGATGCACCTGAGCTCAATTTGGAGCTTCATGGCAAAGGCTGTGAATACTTATGGACATGTGCTTTCTCAGTTTTTTTTTATTTTTACTAAATTTGCAAAAACCTCAAGTAAACTTTTTTCACGTTGTCATTATGGGGTGTTGTGTGTAGAATTCTGAGGAAAAAAATGAATTTAATCCATTTTGGAATAAGGCTGTAACATAACAAAATGTGGAAAAAGTGATGCGCTGTGAATACTTTCTGGATGCACTGTAAGTGACCAGCTATATAAATATTTCGTAATTTTAGTGAAATGTTTAGCTGAACCTTTTCCTACATCATATTTGTGTGTTGTTTTTGCTTCTTTTTTGCAGCCAAATCCTCAGAGATCACAACTGCCTTCAGACGTTACTTCAGCACCTCAGGTCCCACAGCCTCACCATTGTTAGCAACGCCTGTGGTACTTTGTGGAACCTCTCGGCACGAAGCCCCCAAGATCAAGAGCTTCTGTGGGACATGGGAGCAGTCAGCATGCTGCGCAACCTGATTAACTCAAAGCACAAAATGATTGCAATGGGCAGTGCGGCTGCTCTGCGCAATCTCCTCACCAACCGGCCGCTCAAGTACAAAGACGCCGCGGTCATCTCCCCAGGGTCCTGTATGCCCTCACTCTACATGAGAAAGCAGAAAGCTCTGGAAGCTGAGCTTGATGCCAAAAACCTAAGCGAGACTTTCGACACCATAGACAAGCAGCAGAGCCCCAAACTCACCAGCATCAACAAACCCCTGCGGCACATTGAGAATCTGGCCAAGGACTACGCCTCTGACTCCGGTTGCTTTGATGATGACGAAGCCCCCAACATCTCTTCTGGTTTGGACACAGGTGGCTTCTCGGTGCTGTCTATGTACATGAACTCTTCCAACTTCCTGCAGATGCAACCTCGTAGGAAAGAAGGGGAGTTTGAGAGAGACCTTGACTCCAGACCAGAGGAAGGGAAAAAGCTTCAGCCCTCTGATGATGAGGTGTCTCAGGCGGCCGAGCAGTTGGCTAAGAAGATCACAAAAACGGTGGCCAAGATTGATAAGCTGGTAGAGGACATCTCTACACTGAACACATCATCCGAGGATAGCTTCAGCTTGAGTTCAGAGGACCACTTCATGGACTGGCACTATGGCTCGGATGACCTTCACGAAGCTCGAGCCAAATCATGCTCTCCATGTCGCTTGTCGGACACCAGCAGTTTTGCCCGCAGGGAGCGACTCAGCAAAGCCCATGCCCTGCTGCGCCTGAAGACCGCCTATACCAGCCTGTCCACAGACAGTCTGAACAGTGGCAGCACAAGTGATGGGTATTCCGGCGGCAAGGAACAGGTCAGACCCTCAGCTAGATCTGCCGCCATCCAGAGGCGACCCAACAGGTTGGAGCTGAAGGTGGCTCAGCAGGGTTACACGGATAAAGAACCTTGTCCATCTCGAGTGGAACAAGTCCAAGCAGAAGAACAACAAAGGGCAACAGAAAGGAAAGACAGGAAGTCTTTGTCTAATCAGTCCAGTACAGACTTAGAGGAAAAATGCCAAGAACCTCCACCGCCCACGCCGGCGACGGACACATCAAAAATCTCTTCTGAGGCTAGCGTACCTACCATCAAGCTGTCTCCATCTTACCAGTACGTCCCCTTGATACAGAGCATGTCCAAGTATTCCGTTGCTCGACAGCCAGTCAGTCCACAAGCTCCACCAGGAGGGCGGCGTCATGCCTGGCTACCCACTGTCACCAACAGCACAATCTTAAGTAAGCTCTCTCCAATGGGTTCCATTCATGGTACACCTCTAACTCAGATGGAGACTTTGCAGAAGTACTCTGTAGAAAATACTCCCATCTGCTTTTCACGTTGTAGCTCCCTGTCTTCTCTGTCTTCTGGAGACGGGGCAATTGACGGGCAGAGTCAAAGTGACAATGAGTTGGACAGTGATTCTTCCCTGGAGATCATAGAAGTGGAGGAATGTGAAGCTGACAAGACAGAGGACAACCATCTGGAGACTCCCGGAGAGGAAAGTTTCAGTGATAATCAGCAGAACCAATTTAAAGGTAGCAGCAACTCCTCCACATCACCGGCCTCCCAGCCCATCGAAATCCCTTCATCTACAAAACGTGAGAAAGTCTTCTTAAGAGAGACTTCACCAGGCCGACAGGACGACCTGACTCCATCGAGTTCTTCCGAGAATTACATTCATGAAACGCCACTGATGATGAGTCGTTGCAGCTCAGTCAGTTCGCTGGGGAGTTTCGAATCGCCATCCATCGCTAGTTCTGTCCAAAGCGATCCCTGCAGCGAGATGATCAGTGGCACCATTAGCCCCAGTGACCTCCCCGACAGCCCCGGGCAAACCATGCCCCCCAGTCGCAGCAAGACGCCCTGCTGCATGGACACCAGTGGGCCCGAGAGGGAAAGCGCTGGTCAGTGGGAATGTAATTTTCGGAAATTTCTGGAGATTGCCGATTTCAAGGAACGTTTTAACTTCCCTCCCGATTTGGACACAATGATTTACTTTACTGTGGAGAAGCCAACCGAGAACTTTTCATGCGCTTCTAGCCTTAGTGCCTTGCCGCTCCATGAACATTACATCCAGAAGGATGTTGAGCTGAAGCTGATGCCGCTCTTCCACGAGAAAGACAGTCTAAACTTTGGCCTTGAGAACAGGGATAGTGAGGAAGCTGGAGAAGGACGGGCCATTTTTGGACTTGAAAAGTCAGCAGAACGAGGCGGCGAGGGCAATTCCGATGATGACATCGAAATCCTGAAGGAATGCATTAACTCGGCGATGCCCTCAAAGTTCAAGAAGGTCAAGACTTCGCTCATGTCCAGTTTATCAGCCCAAGTCCTCCACAACCAAGCCCGCAAGTCCATGCAAATGCCCGTTTACATGCTTCTGCCCACCCACACCATGCAAGTCTCCGGAGCAAAGAACGGCAGGCCAGAAAAAGAATTTTTCCAAGACGACTCCTCGTTTACGGATTCAGCCGACTTAACTCCCGTCAACTTCTCTAGTGCGGCATCCTTGAGTGACGAGACACTGCACTACTCGGTTAAGGATGACTTCAAGTCCAAGCGGAAAGGAAGACAAGACTTCCTGTTGCCAGGGCAGAAAGGTATGCAAGAAGCCCTCTCCTACCCTCACTTCCTCAAAAGTGCCAATGCGGCTGGCTCTACCGATGTGGTAGCTCAGCAGGGGAAGATGGTCGGTAGAAAGGGGAACGCCACTCGAGGAACGTATCCCCAGGCTAAAGATGGTCCCAGTGTGTCTTCCCTGAGCAGAGACCGTTCTCCCGCACAATCCTCCCAGGCTCAAACTCAAGCTCAACCCAAGGATTTGCACAAGTTGAACTTGCCAATTATCAAACCGAAAAGCACCCTGGTGGAGAAGCAACACAACGACCAGAGCAATCTGGCCTTTCCATCGTTTTGTCACACCACACCGACAGAGGAGGCAGTATACTGCTTCTACGATACCGAGTTGATGGGTCCTGAAATCTCCGAAAGCAGTAAGAAGCCAACCAAAGAGGCAAGCCGAGTGGTGCCAACTAAGCCTGGTGCGTGTGTTAAAACTCAGGGCTTCACTTGGCACAAAGGTGTTTCTGGAAGGGTGCCACATACAAACATTATGGACGAGACTCCTCCCTGCTATTCCCTCAGCTCTTCCTTAAGTTCCCTCAGCGATATGGATCTGGATGAACAACATGGAAAAATCCCTCAGATATGGAGTAAATACAAGCATCAGCATCAGGGGGCTCCAAAGGTGCCAACGGGCCGCACCCAAAATGATGATGAAGAAGACAGCTCTCTGAGCTCAGTCAGTCTGGACTCAGAAGATGACCTTCTGCACAAGTGTATCACCTCAGCCATGCCCAAGCAGAACTGGCTGCATTTGGGCAGGAGAAAGAAAAATGGGCGGAAGGAGAAGTCGGGAAAGACATCAGGGAACATTCTAGAGGACTGGGGCTCACCCAAAGACAACAGTGGTGAGGGTGAATCGGACAAAGACTCGGATCTTAACAGCATGGAATGGCAGGCCATCCAGGAAGGTGCCAACTCGGTCGTGACCAGACTTAAGGCTGCCTCACATGGCAAAGAACCCGACTCTGACGTGGACTCAGTCCTCTCCTTTATATCTGGACTGTCCATGGGCTCCACGCTACAGATGACACGTGAAAAAAGAGAGGGGAGGCAGGAAGAGAAAGAAAGAAAGGAACGCAGTAAAATCTTGAAAAAGACGGAAAGCAGAGACTCCCGCAAGCCGCTAGATTTTGTCCAGCGCAAGCCCGTACCGAACCTACCCGTAGTGTTCAGGGGTAGAACCGTGATTTATATGCCCAACATGAAGAAGACCGCCGATGCTTCACCAAGAACTGACCCCAAGAAAACCTCACCCAAGACAGAGACCCCCATGAAAAATCCAAGCCTGGCCCAGCAAAGGTCACGAAGCCTCCACCGACTTGGGCAACCCCATGAGAAGAGTGAGTTAAGTTTGCCAAAACGCAGTTCCACTCCTCCTGCCAGGATGTCGAAAGTCAGCTCCTCTGGGTCCTCCCGAAATTCCACCCCGTCCAGGCATCCGCAAAAAAAACTGACCTCGCCCTCGCCCTCGCTGGAGAGTAAGCCAAGTAAAACCACGCCAAGCCCAGTGGAGCGAAAAACAAACGGCACGGCCCCTTGTTCCTCTCCCAAGACGACTGCTGGCACAAAGTCTCCAGCTCACAAGAAAACCCAGAAATCTCCGGTCCGCATCCCGTTTATGCAGGTCAAGCAGAGCTCGCAAACCAAAGTGATTTCCCCCTTTGCAGGCAACCAGACGGGCTGCGGCCCCAAGCAGACCCCCCAGGTGACTGCCAAAAGGGGGCTCAATGCCAGCAGGGTGGAGCTAGTCCGAATGTCCACGGCCCGTGACTCGGAGCGCTCTGGTTTCCTCCGACAGCTGACATTCATCAAGGAGTCTCCAAGCCTAATACGGCAAAGAGCCGCGATGCCGTCTTCAAGGTCCGTTCCCACTTCCCAGTGTGCATCGCCACGCAAAACCCAAAGTGGCACGCCAGCGGTGTTTCTTTGCTCCTCACGGTGCCAGGATCTTAAACCCTTGAAAACGGCACATCAAAGTAAAGCAAAGGAAGCAGAGATTCCTAGGGGCATGTCGGCTGAAAGGAACTCGGCCGTAACCCACCCGGCGAGGAGAACCAACTCGGAGAGTCCTTCGAGGATCATCCAGAAGAAACCCACTGGAACCTGGCAGAAGGACAAGCAGACCTTTAAGAGGCACTCTTCATCGCCTCACATTGACACGCTGAAGAGAGCCAGCAGCCCCTGCTCTGTGGTGTCCTCCTCCTCTTCATCAGAATCCAGCGGCAAGATGAAAAGCATGCGGGACGGCACCCCGGCTGGAAAAATCCAGAAACCGCCACAGGTCTACTCTCATCCCAGTAGCAAAGTGACCTGGAGAAGGATCAAAGACGAGGACGTGCCCCACATTCTAAAAAGCACTCTCCCGTCGACAGCTTTGCCTCTGGCACCTTCTCCCACTGATGGGCACAGGCAGCTGCCCCCGACTATCCAGAAGCACGCCACCTTCGTACACCCCCCGAGGAAGACGAGCGATGCCACGGTGCAAACGGAGGATTTCTCCACCACACGGATCAACTCGAGCACCTCGCCCAACATCGAGAGGGTGCCGATATTCGGGGAGACGGCGGCAAAGTGCTCCCTGTACAGGAAGATCAGCGTGGCACGCGGTGACGGCTTGCTGGTACCCGATGTCAACTCGGGGGACAAGGCTGTTTCCTTTAAAGGCTGCTCCGGGGAGGCTCCAGCAGCTGGCATGGGCTTGTTCCGGCAAAGTTCTCCCAGCAGGGCTGTCCGAGTCACCCCCTTCAACTACATTCCCAGCCCCATGGCGTGCGGCTCTCAGAATGCCCAAGCGCAAGCACTGACCCTCAACGAGAAACCAGCGGAGAAACTGGAAGCCTAAGTGGATTACCAAACCCGAGGAAACAAAAGCCAATGCACGCGTGTGCCCATCTCACCCCTTTGCGGGGGTTTAACTGTGGACTTCAGTAGAATCCGTTGCCTCTGGAAGGATGACTTTCGGGGGCCTAGTCCTCCACGAAGCCATTTCAAGTGAACCGTTCCCGATTTTTAGGCTGACTGCTGGTGCTCCCCTATGGCCGAGACAGACATTTCAACGGGAAGGGTGTGCCAGGGCAACGAGAGCCGACTGAACGTCTTGTTACTTAACAGTTTCAGGTGCACCTTTTTGTGCGTTTTTTTTTATCGCTTGTAAATATAAACTTTCCCGATGAACGGTTCCGTCGGGTCCATTTACTGTCGAAATCAGAAGCATTCCGCTTTGGATACTGAACTGGGAATGCTTTAGAAACTCGCCAAACGATCAAAAGTGTTGCTCGAGTGACACCTCCTTCCTGCCACGATGACGTGGGACCGCCAAAAGGCAGCACTGCGAAAGGGCCTCAGCTACCAATCACAACGCACCATTTCCACTTGACTTGAACCCACAAGCCCCATGTAGCGGGGAGGCCTTCTGACTGTTATCTCGGCTTCACCTGCTCACTCAAGTACTCGACCCCTCTTGTGTGTGTCCCCAGGTTTCCGGTGGGAAGGGACAATTTAATAAAAAAAAAATGCAAATGACTCAAAGACATTGGGGTGCTAGAAGTGCTGCTGCCTCTTCGGACCACCAGGATCCAATCTGATTCCTGCTAGCTGAGCTCTCTTTAGGGGACGATAATCGCTGCTCTTGTGCATCGTAGTACAAAATTATATAATGGAGCGCGATAATGGCCACTGGGCAGAGTCTGCCACTCTTTATTTGATATGGCACCTTCTGTAGCAGACGCCTTGCCACGGTGAGCCCATTGGTAGGATCTGAACTGAGTGTCGGCCAATCGGCCATACCCCTGGCACAACATATCCATGTCACATTTTCTCTTATTTGTTGAGATCACGCATTTTGTTACTTGCTCCTCCTGGTGGTCTGTAGGATAAAGCGGCAGGTCTACAGTGGGCAACGTATGTTCTTCATCTGGTCTAGAAATTTCTTTCTCTGTTGTCATGTAAGTAGAGTACACGGTGTGCATCCACGATTATGTAACAAGTTGTACCGACTCACTAGATGTGTAACGTATCGACTTTTATTCACCAAATGCATCTCTTTTGCTTTAAATTCAACTATGCTACAACAGATGAGGAGTCGTCTGGCGTCTTCTTGGGATTGAAGCTGGCGAGCAAAACAAGGGCTGACGGCAAGGAATTAGAAAGGGGAATGGAGGCTGGTCGCTCGGACTGCGTCGGGCCATTCTTCTCCCAGGTTTTATTTCCCCCACGTACCTGACAGCCAAATTGTTACTACGTCAAAAAGCCGAGCTGGAATTCATTTACTAGAAATATTTCAAAACAGCAATGGAATTAACCCCGAGTTTGACTCGGGCCTGGCATTCTGCAGAATTAGGGTTAACCACAAGTCAGTCTCGGGGTGACGTGTAGAGAGCCGCTTTACGTTTTTAACCCTGAATAACGCTGCCATCTAGTGGATGAAATAGCTTCGTGCAGCAAACATTTCTATTGTGGAAGATCAGCCTCGACACAGACAGACACGTAGACTCAGAAGTCCCAGAAATACACGTTTATTGTTTTTCTCAGTCCTCAGCACAACACAATGAACAAACCCACGGTGCTCACTCCTTTTTGTTCTTCTCACTTCCTTTACTGCCACCTCCACTCCTCTCTCGCAAGCTCTAATAATAATAATAATAATTCTTTACATTTATATAGTGCTCTCCACACAGGGAGGACCCGGGAAGCGAACCCACAGTCTCCTTAATGCAAAGCAGCAGCGCTACCACTCTGCCTCCCGACTCCGGCTCCCCAAATGGAGTACACTTCACCCAGAGGTGCTCCCTGATGACCTTCCTGCAGCACTTCCTGGTGTGGCGGAACTGCTGCATGGGCACCTGGAAGCACCCCGGGTGTAATGAGTTCCTGTTCCGGCAGTGGGGTGCAAGTGCTGCAGCCCATGGCTCCGTAACCATCTGGGCGCCCCCCCGACGGTGGCCAACGGGCCCCAACAGGGTTGAGCTTCTAAGCCCAGATGCAAACCAGGGTGGCTGCCCTCTCACGTCCTGGGGAGAGATATTGTTCCTCTCCCGGTCCATCCATCGTCCAGGCGTCCCGGCTGAGCAGGAGCCCCAGCCATCCACCACACTACGGATTTTGCTGCTCTAACTCATTAATGTTCATGAGTGATCACAATCCCTTTAGTCTCCCAACTGGTTTTATCAGAGGCCCACCCTGTCCTCATCCTCCAAATAATGTGGGGTCACTTGGTAAGTAGGTGCAGTTAGGGATCCGAACCCCAAGGGTCCCGGGGCTCACAGTTGCTAGCCAGAAACAACCTTCCGGACATGTCAACTCTAAGTGTGTTAATCCAACTGCAGATACTTGCTTGTATTTTTATTAGGTTGTAAAACATTGTTACACTAGCTTAGTACAGGGGTCCTCAAACTCTGTGCTGGGGACCCCCCGTGGCTGTCGGTTTTGCTCCAAACAGATTCATAATTGGTGACAACACCTGATAACCCTGATCTCATTTAATTAGCTGGTATTTTTTGTTTCTTTTATTCTACATTCAGAAAAGCACAGCAGCCTGATTTTTTACATTTATAACTCACGAGCCGGCTCTGCCCGCGTATTAGTGAGACAGGACAGTGAGGAGGGCCCACCCAGCTCTCTACTCCTGACGTCACTCTGTCCCCTCCCCTCGGCCCGCAGCCTCTGTCTCAGATTAGCGTGAATATATCACTCCTGCAAGCGAACTCTGATTCTTAGCACACTACGAGAAATTGCAAAATCATCCAGAATGTTCAAGCAAATTCAAGAAACAAAAAAAAGATCTAATTCCGTTAAGTAGTCCTCTTGTTCGTTAGTTAAGTGGAGTTAACGTTACACGCGTGAGTGAGGAGGGCCTCGCAGCCCGATGAGTCTTTCTCGGATTCGCACTAATAAATCGTTACCGCAAGCTAACTCTGATTCTTAGCGCAATGAGAGAAGTCGCAAAATATCATCCGAAATGTTCAAGCAAATTCGAGAAAAAAAAGATCTAATTCCGTTAAGTAGTTCTCTCGTTCGCTAGCTAAGTGGAGGCAAACACGTGAGTGAGGAGGGCCCCGCAGCCCGATGAGTCTCTCGGATTCACGCTAATAAATCGGTACCGCAAGTGAACTCTGATACTTAGCACAATGAGAAAGTCGAAAATATTAACCGGAATGTTCAAGCAAATTCGAGAAAAAAAAAGATCTAAGTCCGTTACGTAGTTCTCTCATTCGCTAGCTAAATGGAGGCAAACGCGTGAGTGAGGAGGGCCCCGCAGCTTGATGAGTCTCTCTCGGATTCACGCTAATAAATCGTTACTGCAAGTGAACCCTGATACTTAGCACAATGAGAAAGTCGAAAATATTAACCGGAATGTTCAAGCAAATTTGAGAAAAAAAAAGATCTAAGTCCATTAAGTAGTTCTCTCGTTCTCTAGCTAAGCGGAGTTAAGGTTACACCCCGAGACAGACGTGTGAGTGAGGAGGGCCTCGCAGCCTGATGAGTCTCTCGGATTCACACTAATAAATCGATACTGCAAGTGAACTCTGATACTTAGCGCAATGAGAGAAGTTGCAAAATCATCCGGAATGTTCAAGCAAATTCTAGAAAAAAAAAAGATCTAAATCCATTAAGTAGTTCTCTCGTTCGCTAGCTAAGCGGAGTTAAGGTTACACCTCGAGTCAGACGCATGAGTGAGGAGGGCCTTGCAGCCCGATGAGCCTTTCTCGGATTCGCACTAATAAATCGGTACCGCAAGTGAACTCTGATACTTAGCCCAATGAGAGAAGTCGCAAAATATCAACCGGAATGTTCAAGCAAATTCTAGAAAAAAAGCGATCTAAATCCATTAAGTAGTTCTCTCGTTCGCTAGCTAAGCGGAGGCAGACGCGTGAGTGAGGAGGGCCCCGCAGCCTGATGAGTCTCTCTCGGATTCGCGCTAATAAATCGGTACCGCCAGTGAATTATAGAAATTATAGAAAATAAAAGATCTAAATCCGTTAAGTAGTTCTCTCGTTCGCTAGCTAAGCGGAGTTCAGGTTACACCCAGAGTCAGACGCGTGAGTGAGGAAGGCCTTGCAGCCTGATGAGTCTCTCTCGGATTCGCACTAATAAATCGGTACCGCAAGTGAACTCTGATACTTAGCCCAATGAGAGAAGTTGCAAAATATCAACCGGAATGTTCAAGCAAATTCTAGAAAAAAAGCGATCTAAATCCGTTAAGTAGTTCTCTCGTGAAAAGCAGACAGACATACAGACGGGTCTAAAAGACTATAAGAAATCTGGCGGTTGGACCACAACATTTTTAAAATCGTTTCTTAGCGAGCAGCTATGGGCCGAGGGTAACCAACATTCTGAATTTCATGGTTCGGGAGATTTTGTGATGAGTGACTCAGTGGTATTTGGCTTTTTTTATATATACAGATTTAGCAATACTTCTGTTTTTGCTATTGATTTAAATGCTTAACTCTCTTTTGTTGATTTCATTCTATGTTGCCCTTTCTCTGTACAGTTTTCCCCCTTCGTTGTATCTTCCATCCATCCATCCATTATCCAACCTGCTGAGTCCTAACTACAGGGTCACGGGGGTCTGCTGGAGCCAATCTCAACCAGCACAGGGTGCAAGGCAAGAAACAAACCCTGGGCAGGGCGCCAGCCCACCGCAGGACTCGTTGTATCTTAATAATGACAATTTAAAAATGAGCAGAGCAGACATCCAGGCAGAAAAAACGGAATAATCAAAGGCTGCGACTACTTGAGCGTCAGACCCACTAATTAGTAAATAATGGATTAATTAAACAATTAGAACATGTGGAAAAGAGGAATGAAAATTAAGATGAAAATATTGTTAAAAAGAAAAAAATACATTATTCCCATATAACTGCTTGGTACATTTTAATTATTTTTTTTTTTTTTACCAAACTCTAATTTCTGTATTGTTCCCAAAACACAGAACTTGGGAAATAACAACAGTTCACTTAATTAGCCCAGGAGTCCAATTAAAAACAGAAGCGAGTTGGAACAAAAATCTGCAGCCACAGGGGCTTAATAAATAGCACATGATATTTGCTTTACACAATTTAGGATGGGATTAGTGTGCTTTTATTGAAGTGCTTGGCTGATGTTAATGGTGGTGTCCAGCAGGGGTCAGTGTTGGAGCTGCTGCTCTTTTTGAAACAAATGATTTAAATTGGAATACAAGTAACAAGCTGGTTAAACTGGCAGATGATACCAAGAGAGGTGGATTAGCAGATAATTTTGAATCCGTTAAATCGTCACAGAGGGACTTGGACAATAGACAGGCTTGGGCAGATTTGTGGACGATGAAATGTAATGTCAGGAAATGTAAAGTATTACACATAGGAAGTAAAAATGTGAGGTTTGAATACACAATGGGCGCTTCTCAAACTGTGTGGCGCGAAGTAACAAAAAGGGGGCGTGAAGATGTGAAAAAAAGAACCAAAAATATGAAAAATACATCTATTGAAACCAAAACAAATTAACTTAAACTACATTCTGATACTAGAAAAATAAATATAGAGTTAGATAAATGTCGATAAAAGTTTAGTAGGTATAATACAATATGCATCTATGATATATCATTAATTAAAAAAGAACAAATCGGTATTAGTGGGCTCCTGTCAAAAAAACGTTAGGGGGGCGCAATTAAAACTGTTATGAAAACTCGGGTTGCAAATACTTAAAGGTTGAGAAACGCTGGAATACACAATGGGCGGTCGGAAAACTGAGAGTCCACCTTATGAGAAGGATTTAGGAGTCGTAGTGGACTTGACATGATCAACTACCAGACAGTGTTCAGAAGGCTAACAGAATGTCAGGTTATATAGCGCCTTGATGTGTGGAGTACAAGTCACAGGAGGTTCTGCTCAAACTTTATAACACACTGGTGAGGCCTCATCTGGAGTCCTGGGTGCAGTTTGGGTCTCCAGGCTACAAAAAGGACATACACTATATTGCTAAAAGTATTGGGACACCTGCCTTTACATACACATGAACTTTAATGACACCCTATTCTCTTTAATATGGAATTGACCCACCCTTTGCAGCTCTAACTTCTTCAGCTATTATGGGAAGGCTTCCCACGAGGTGTAGCAGTGTGTTTATGGGGATTTGTGACCAGGAGAGCATTGGTGAGGTCAGGCACTGATGTTGGATGAGAAGGTCTGGCTCAGTCACAGTCTCCGCTCGAATTCATCCCAAAAGTGTTCTGTCGGGTTGAGGTCAGGGCTCTCTCTGTGCAGGCCAGTCAAGTTCCTCCACACCAAACTCGCTCCTCCATTTCTTCATAGACCTTGCTTTGTGCACTGGTGTGTGTGCAGTCATGATGCCATCCCCAAACTGTTCCTACAAAGTTGGGAGCATGAAGTTGTCCAAAATGGCTTTGTAGGCTGAAGCATTAAGAGTTCCTTTCACTGGAACTAAGGGGCCAAGCCCAACCCCACACCATAATCCCCCCTCCACCAAACTTTACACAATGCAGTCAGGTGAGTTCCATACTCCTGGCCAGACTCGTCCATCGGACTGCGTGATTCGTCACTCCAGAGGACACGTCTGCACTGCTCGAGAGTCCAGTGGTGTTATGGTGGGCTTTACACCACTGCATCTGACGCTTTGCACTGCACTTGGTGATGTCAGGGTTGGCTGCAGCTGCTCGGCCATGGAGACCCATTCATCCCATGAAGCTCTCTCTACGCTGCACTGTTCTTGAGCTGTTGGAGGTCTGTAGCTATCGACTCTGCAGAAAGTTGGTGACTTCTGCACATCTCAGCATGCGCTCTCCCCGCTCTGTGATTTGACGTGGCCTACCACCTTGCTGTTGTTCCCAGTTGCTTCCACTTTGTTAAAATACCACTAACAGTTGACTGTGGAAAATTTAGTGGCGAATGGACTTATTGCACAGGTGGCATCCTATCACAGTACCAGGCTTGAATTCACTGAGCTAATGAGAGTGACCCGTTCTGTCACCAATGTTTGTAGAAGCCGTCAGCGTGAACTTTTTTCACGTTATCATTATGGGGTGTTGTGTGTAGAATTCTGGGAAAAAAATGAATTTAATCCATTTTGGAATAAGGCTGTAACATAACAAAATGTGGAAAAAGTGATGCGCTGTGAATACTTTCCGGATGCACTTGTACGTCCATAGCCTGCAGCTCATTCGCCGTGTGAGGCGCCGTTGGGTCCCCCATCCCCACGCCTCCCACGTAGTTGGCTGCCTGCCTAATATAAGGCCGTCTGTCGCTCCGGTCTCTTCATTCCCTTCCTTGCTTCGCCACGGTATTCATGTCTCCCTGCTGATAACTGCAGCCTTTTTATTTAATCTACATCTTCTCCGCTGTTTTATTGTTTGTTATTATGATTATAGTTATTGTGTAGGTATTTTAGACTTAGTTTACATTGTTCAGGTACCCATTTGCTTTTTCGTTCCAACCGTACCCCCATTAACATGTCTATGGAGGTGATCACCATCGATCAAAGAACTGTCACTTACCGAGTGGTTTCCATGCCAGGAGATGGCGACTGCCTTTTCCATTCTCTGTGTTACATATTGCACGGCCATATCAGGCTCACTCTTGATATCCGGAGGAACATTGTGTCTTATGTATTGAATGACTGGGACAGGTTCAAGGTGTGGACTGATGACGGTACAGGAGCACTATAAGACTGAAATGCTTAAGCCCTTCACCTATGGTTCTGCATGTGAGTTGATGGCTGCTGCTGAATTGTTCGGTTGTCGCTTTCAAGTGTACAGAAATGGCCAAATATTTTACACCTTTGGAGAACTGGCAATGCCTCTTAAACGTCTTAGATTCACAGGTGACGATATAAGTAGTGGACACTTTGATGTTTATGAATGTTTAAACTCTCAAATGCTGGATGCAAAGTTATCGATGAAACCCATTTCACTTTCCAGTAAGGCTCTGCTTTGCAATGACAATAAGTCTCAGGGACAGACCCTACAAAAGGTTGGCATTGATTTGAGGCGAGATTGCTTTTCACATGGCCAACTGTACGCTGCATGCTCAAGAGTAAGCTCAGCACACAGCTTGGTCATATTACAACCAGAGGGGCGAACTGACAACATGGTATACAAAGAGATCCTTAACAAATAATTATTGGTATATTTTCCCTCAGTTTAAAATGGTTTACTTTTCTTCTTAATAAAAATTTTAAAGCAGTACTTCGCCGCTGTGAAGCGCGGGTATTTTGCTAGTCTTTATATATAATATGCTACTGTGGCCGTCCGTTTGTCTGTCCAGGATTTTAAATCACCTGTAGCTCGCAAACCGTTTGACCTGAAATTTGGTACACATATACTACGTGATGTCTACTGTCTGCTTTCGGGGTGATAATTGACTCCCAAGGTTATTCCTCTTTTTATTTTTATTTTATTTTATTGTAGAATCAGTTCTCAGCGGTGGCCAGCAGGGCGGCGCATTCTCAGTTTATCTCTTACTTTCTTTCCTTGCTTCCCTTAATTTCCTAACCGTCCTTCTAACAACAGGCGTTCCCCCTTCTCTGTCCTCGGACAGTTTCTGTACGTCCTTCTCTTCCTTCTCTGTCTTTCTGAGTTGCTCAATATCGGTGGTTTTGCCCTGAGATTTAACTAAAAAAGAAATATGGCATATGCCTGTATTTAACTATTTACTTAACATACCTAACTCACACTAAGTTTAATGCTTATAAAAGATCACACTAAGGTTTATATCTGCTTGTGCTAATTCATTTTTATTTTCCAAATTCTCTTGTGAAAAGCGGACAGACATACAAACAAACAGACAGATGTTGGGTTTTCTTTACATATAATACATTACTCTGGCTGTCCATTTGTCTGTCCAGGATTTTAAATCACTGGCAGCTCACACACCGTTCGAACTATTGACCTGAAATTTGGTACACATACACTACGTGACGCCTACTATCTGCTTTCGGGGTGATGATTGACTCCCAAGGTTATTCCTCTTTTTATTTTATTGTAGAATCAACTGTCGGCAGTGGCCAGCATGCGTATGGGCGCCGTTCTCATTCCCTACCACCTTCTCCATCACTTCCTCTACCTCTTCATATCTTAAATCATTCTTGAGTTAGACTGAAGACTTAAGTGCCAGCTTAAGTGAAAAAATTAAAGAAAATGTACTAAGTAATTGCAACACAAACACTGACTTGATCAGTTTTAACGCAAAAAGATGCTGATGAAAGAGAAGAAGTGGGCCGCTAGAGTGGAGAAGAGACCTGCACAGGAAGGAGCAAACGCATCAAGATCTGAGCAAACGAATGCTAAACGTACAGAGAAAGAGGAGGAAAACTAGGACTGCTCAAGTCAAGTGGATTCACTGCACGTTATCATGCAGTGCGCCATTACTGGTGCACGATAATGCACTGTACGCCCAAACCACTGTGATACGCTTGCTGAATTTGGTTGTTTGAAGCTTCAGCAGGGTTCGATATTAGCGGTGAGACAAAAAGGTGTAACATTTGAGATCGAGTGCAAGAGCAAGCAAGACGTCAGCCCCCCCACCCTAAGCACAATTCACAATGCGGTAACTGTCGACGTTTGTGTCTCTGTGGTAATGTGGAAGTCGCTCAGCCTTGCACTGTGGTAGCCTACAATTACACAAGCGGTGGGTCGATTGTGCGGATCCATCACGGATATTCTACTCACTTGTTTGCAAGCAACAGAAAAAAAATATAAGACAAGTGCAGAAAAAGACACACGTCTACTTGTCCCGATTGTGACGTCGGGCTGTGCATTGGTGGCTGTTTCAAAACGTGTCACATTAAGGACGTGTACTAAATCTGCATCAGTATAGCAGGGGACACTTGACAGGCCTTTCGATGTTTTGGTATTGATGTGTTTCGGTAACACGTAATCACATTTTTTCTTGTTGAAAAGAAATTGTACGTTTTTTGGCTCATTTTTCCTGGGTAAACATAACGTTAGGGAGGCTACAGTTCTGAGGTGTGGGTGGAATCCAATCAACGACCACCAGCAAGAGCAACCGCCCACAGATACTCCTCAAAATGGTAGAAATGGTAAGAAAAATGTGGGAAAACGCTATTTATCTTCAAAAGCATTTTAAAATGTATTGTGGACAGTAGGGGGCACTCCAGCTCTTAAACAAGTTCAAAGCACAAGGAGTCTTTATTTGTGGCAAACTCTTCCCTATGAGCGTTTCCCACCACAATCGCAGCCACAAGTACAATAAAGCACAATAAATCACACTGTCTTCTTTTCTCTCGCTCTCGGTCACTCACTGCCTCTTCCACTCCTCCTTGTAAGCGTCTTCTGCGTCCACCCGACTCTGGCTCATCAATGTGAGGTAGGCAGCTCCTTTTATTCTAATTCTCCTGGGAGTGCTTCCCTTGATATGATGCTGCAGCTCCAAAGCACTTCTGGGTGAGGTGGAAGCCCCATGGAATACGGACTCCCAAATCCCACAGCTCCCTCTATTGGGCTCCAGGGGTACCAGCAAGTCTGTTCCTCAGGACTACAGTTGTGGCCAAATGTTTTTGTGAAAATTAATATTTGTGTCATTCTCAAGTTTGCTGCTTCAGTGTTTTTAGATATTTTTGTCAGAGGCTTCTATGGTGTACTGAAAGTAGAATTACAAGCATTTCAGAAGTTTCAAAGGTTTTTATTGACAATGACATAAAGTTTATGCAGTGAGTCAATATTTGCAGTTTTGGCCCTTATTTCTTTTTCAAGACCCCTGCAATTCACTCTGGCAGGCTGGCAATCACCTTCTGGGCCCAATCCTGACTGGTGGCAGCCCATTCTTGCATAATCAGAATTGCATTTCTCTGTGCTTTTCTTATATTTGTTCTGTTGCTTGTGCATGATGAGGGAGAATGTCAGCGCCTGATCAGCGATAATACATGTGCCCCTTGTGTTACTGTAGGCTGCCACAGCACAAGACGTAGTCACTTCTGCATTTCATTGACACAAACACTGACAGTGGCTGAATTGTGAACAGAGCTTAGGAGCCTGACGCCTTTCTTGTCCTTAAACCCGATTGCAGTCATTTTGCCACACAGATACAGCAACCCACAGCTTTAAAAGACTGAGGTCACCAGGCATATCAAAGCATTTCAGTCGTACAGTGCCGGATTAGAACAATCTGGACGAGAACAGGCCATTCAGCCCAACAAAGCCTGCCAGCCCTGTCCACTCAGTTCTTCTAAAATAACATCAAGTCAAGTTCTGAAGGACCATAAAGTATACCACACTACTTGGTCGCTCATTCCAAGTGTCTATGCCTCTCTCTGTAAAGGAAAACTTCCTAATGTTTGTGTGAAATTTCCCCTTCACAAGTTTCCAACTGTGTCCCCGTGTTCTTGATGAACTCATTTTAAAATCATCGTCCTGATCCACTGGACTAATTCCCTTCATGATTTTAAACACTTCAGTCAGGTCTCCTCTTAATCTTCTTTAAAGGCTCAGCTCTTTTAATCTTTCCTTCTAACTCATCCCCTGTAGCCCTGAATCAGCCTAGTCGCTCTTCTCTGGACCTTCTCTAGTGCCGCTATGACCTTTTGGTAGCCTGGAGACCCAAACTGCACACAGGACTCCAGATGAGGCCTCACCAGTGTGTTATAAAGCTTGAGCAGAACCTCCTGTGACTTGTACTGCACACATCAAGGCGCTATATAACCTAACAGTCTGTTAGCCTTCTTAATGGCTTCTAAACACTGTCTGGCAGTTGATCGTGTTGAGTCCACTACGACTCCTAAATCCTTCTCATGAGGTGGACTCTCGATTTTCAGACCTCCCATCGTGTATTCAAACCTCCCATTTTTACTTCCTGTGTGCAAATCTGCCCAAGCCTGTATGCTATCCAAGTCCTTCTTTGATGATCAGAGATTTTTGATTATCTGCCAGTCCACCTGTCTTGGCATCATCTGCAAACTTACCCAGCTTGTTATTTATATTCCTATCTAAATCATTTATAGATATTAAAAGTAGCAGCTGCCCTAGCACTGCCCCCTGCTGGTCACCACTCTTCTGAATGAGCTCCTCTCACCATCACCCTCTGCTTCCTGTCTCTGAGTCAATTCTGCACCCATCTACACCCCACACCCTGAACTGCCACTTCTTTTAGTTTGATGTCCACCCTCTCATGTGGCACCTCATCAAATGTTTTCTGAAAGTCCAGATAAATAATCTCATCTGCTCCACTCTGATCGTATCCTTTTGTTGGATCCTCATAGAATTCCAGCCTGTTAGTAAAACATGACCTCCCTGTTCTGAGCCCATGCTGACTGTTCCTAATAACTCCTGTTCTTGCTAGGTGTTGCTCAATCTTATCCGTAATAATTTCTTCCATTAATTTTCCTGTGATGCACGTTAAGCTTACTGGCCTATAGTTGCTTGATCTGCTCTGTCACACTTTTTATGTAATGGGATGATATTTGCCATTTTCTAGTCCTTTGGAATCTCTCCAGTGTGCAGTGACTTCCTAAAAATGTGTATCAAGGCTTTATATCTGTACTCGCTAGCCTCTTTAACAACTCGAGGGTGAATATGATCTGATCTGGTCCTGGTGATTTGTTTGATTTCAGCCTATTTAATCTGAGCAGCTCTTCTCCCTCTACAATTTCCAAATCCCTCAGTACCTCCTTAGTAGTCCCATTGACCTGTGGGGGGTTATCCACCTCCTCACTTGTGAAGACCTCAGAAAAATGCAAGTTTAGAGCATCTGCTTGATCTTCCTTTTTATGTAAAGGGATAACATTTGACATTTTCCAGTCCTTCAGAATTTCCTCAGATTCACAGTGTATTCCTAAAAATAAGTGTCAAGGGTTTATATGAGTACTTTGCTAACCTCCTTAGGCCACTCGAGGGTAAATCTCCTCTGGCCCTGGTGATTTGTTTGGAAGCATCGGTTTCACTATTCGTCACTAACACTTGATTCAACTAAAGGTTCAGTTTCAGTTTGTTCTAAAATTGGCTTTACAGCTTTTTATTTACGTGCCATTGTGTGTGTGTTTTAGTTGAAGGATCCACCCAACTCGTGAATATTAATAAGTTGCCATAGAGTGGCAAAATGCATAGAACTAGTCATGATATTTCACAGCAAAATATTATTTCAACCACTAGATGGCAGCAGAAAACTGCCCCAAACATTATTCAGACTTAACACTTCATTACAGCTTAGACTGAGAGGCACTAGGGCTTAACCGTAGTTGCAAAGAACACCAAGGAGGTTATTCACATATTAAGGCTAAGTAAAATCTGGCTGATATTGTCCCTACAAATGTCCAAGTCTCACTGCAGGCCTTGTATATTACAGGATATACCAACCCAGCTCTTACCAGTCAGTCTATATTTGCTATTGCACCACATCGTCATGGAGTAAGGAACATAAAGGACCCCGATTTCATGCACATGTGCTACGGTGTCTTAAGCCGAGCTCTTCGCTCCAGCAGGTTATCATCATCATCCTTTATTTGGTAAAAGCCAGTGGTTCTCAATCTGTAGGGTGGGCCCCCCTAGGGGGGCACGAAGTAACAAAAAGGGGGGCACGAAGATGTGAAAAAAAGAAAACGAGAATCGAAAATATGAAAAATACATCTATTGAAACCAAAACAAATTAACTTAAACTACCTGTACCTTCTGATACTAGAAAAATAAATATAGAGTTAGATAAATGTCGATAAAAGTTAAGTAGGTATAGTGGGTACGGAAAGTATTCAGACCCCCTTCAATTTTTCACTCTTTGTTATATTGCAGCCATTTGCTAAAATCATTTAAATTAATTTTTTTCCTCATTAATGTACACACAGCACCCCATATTGACAGACAAAAAAAAGAATTTTTGAAATTGTTGCAGATTTATTAAAAAAGAAAAACTGAAATATCACATGATCCTAAGTATTCAGACCCTTTGCTGTGACACTCATATATTTAACTCAGGTGCTTTCCATTTCTTCTGATCATCCTTGAGATCACCTTCATTTGAGTCCAGCTGTGTTTGATTATACTGATTGGACTTGATTAGGAAAGCCACACACCTGTCTATATAAGACCTTACAGCTCACAATGCATGTCAGAGCAAATGAGAATCATGAGGTCAAAGGAACTGCCTGAAGAGCTCAGAGACAGAATTGTGGCAAGGCAGAGATCTGGCCAAGGTTACAAAAAAATTTCTGCTGCACTTAAGGTTCCCAAGAGCACAGTGGCCTCCATAATCCTTAAATGGAAGACGTTTGGGACGACCAGAACCCTTCCTAGAGCTGGCCGTCTGGCCAAGCTGAGCTACCGGGGGAGAAGAGCCTTGGTGAGAGAGGTAAAGAAGAACCCAAAGATCACTTTGGCTGAGCTCCAGAGATGCAGTCAGGAGATGGGAGAAAGTTGTAGAAAGTCAACCATCACTGCAGCCCTCCACCAGTCAGGGCTTTATGGCAGAGTGGCCTGTTGGAAGCCTCTCCTCAGTGCAAGACACATGACAGCCTGCATGGAGTTTGCTAAAAGACACCTGAAGGACTCTGAGATGGTGAGAAATAAGATTCTCTGGTCTGATGAGACCAAGATAGAACTTTTTGGCCTTAATTCTAAGCGGTATGTGTGGAGACAACCAGGCACTGCTCATCACTTGTCCAATACAGTCCCCACAGTGAAGCATGGCGGTGGCAGCATCATGCTGTGGGGGTGTTTTTCAGCTGCAGGGACAGGACGACTGGTTGCAATCGAGGGAAAGATGAATGCGGCCAAGTACAGGGATATCCTGGACAAAAACCTTCTCCAGAGTGCTAAGGACCTCAGACTGGGCCGAAGGTTTACCTTCCAACAAGACAATGACCCTAAGCACACAGCTAAAATAATGAAGGAGTGGCTTCACAACAACTCTGTGAATGTTCTTGAATGGCCCAGCCAGAGCCCTGACTTAAACCCAATTGAGCATCTCTGGAGAGACCTAAAAATGGCTGTCCACCAACGTTTACCATCCAACCTGACAGAACTGGAGAGGATCTGCAAGGAGGAATGGCAGAGGATCCCCAAATCCAGGTGTGAAAAACTTGTTGCATCTTTCCCAAGAAGACTCATGGCTGTATTAGCTCAAAAGGGTGCTTCTACTAAATACTGAGCAAAGGGTCTGAATACTTAGGACCATGTGATATTTCAGTTTTTCTTTTTTAATAAATCTGCAACAATTTCAAAAATTCTTTTTTTTTGTCTGTCAATATGGGGTGCTGAGTGTACATTAATGAGGGAAAAATTAATTTAAATGATTTTAGCAAATGGCTGCAATATAACAAAGAGTGAAAAATTGAAGGGGGTCTGAATACTTTCCGTACCCACTGTATAATAAAATATGCATCTATGATATATCATTAATTAAAAAAGAAGAAATTGGTATTAGTGGGCTCCTTTCAAAAAAAACGTTAGCGGGGCGCGATTAAAACTGTTATGAAAACTCGGGTCGCAAATACTTAAAGGTTGAGAAACGCTGGTAAAAGCCTTGATTCAGGTCTTGGTATTTGTGTTCAGAACGACCCTGAAATCAAAACTCGCACTTTACAAAGACATCACAAGAGCGTGGTGCTTTTATGTGCTCAACATCATCAGTAATGGAGTGTCTTTAAAAAAAGTACAACAATGAAAAGAGAAAGAATCACATTTGACAGAAACTATGACGCAAATGATATGATGGACACGAAGGAAATTCTAAGATCACTTGGAAAAAGCTTATTTCACCAACAGAGAGCTTAGCTGGCTTTGTTAGTGAGTGGCCATCTTAACGCTATTGGCCACATGACGAGCGTTAGAGCAGGCAGGGTTGCCATCTTACGATGTGCAGTTCACGGTTCATTTTTAATTTGCCCCTAGATGAGCTTGCAACACTAAACTACAAAGGTGCCAGGCAAAAAACGACCGCCTTACGCTCTCCTGAAACCCTGAGACAGACAAAGAGAAAAAAAAATGAAAACAAGACAGATTGAGCAAAAGTGACGTCAGGAGATCCTGTGCTGTTTTATTTGTGAACAAAGGACAATTCTTTGTATTCCTCAGATGCGTATGCCTGCTTCTGTAAGCGTCAAGTCTGAAAACAAATATAGTTTTAGAAAATAAAGCCCCATTGATTAACTGCAGCCAAGCCATTTCTGTAGACGTGTAAAGCGACATGTACTTCATGAATGTATATGTCATCGTGGACTGACGTCTTTCCTTTTCAGTCCACAATGTTAAGAGGTGGAATTTTGGTTTTGTGGCCCAGGAAGGCCAAAAAAATTTTTTTTTTAAATATTTCAATATCATGCTCGGCTTGGCCCTGCCACCTCCATTAACGTCTTTCCACGGGATGATAATACCGTCACCATTAAGGGACCAGCACAGCGACAAAAGTGCAAATCCTAAATTACCGATCTTTGTAAAGATTCCTCAGAGTGACTTCCCCTTGATGTCAACTGTGCTCTCCTCCAGCCGCCTGCCTGTTTCTTGAAGCTCCTGCCTTTTGGCGGCCACTTCTCCTCGCATCTGCAGCAGCTTTTCATTTAAGTCGTAGTATCGCCGGCTTTGTTGGTATTTCCTTTCCAGCTCACTGTCCATATTTGGGGTAGAAGTAGTGAAGGGCATCTCTGTGGAAGGAACAACAAGACACATCAAGATAATGGAGGGACGCAAGTTCCCATGATACCTTCTCGGTTTATATGATCAGGATCATACACACCAGTACCAGCCAGCACAATAATCCAGGACTTCTCTACACTCAAGTTCTGAATGTCCATGGCAAAAATTACACAAACGTAATAACTTATTTGATCTTAAAACACGTGGACAATTTTAAATTACTTAGTAAAGCGAACGCTGAAGCTCATGCTTTTAATCCAGACTAATAGCACAGCTATTTGTGCAATTCTAGTCAGGGTCGTTATGTTTTTAAAACAGACAGAAAACTTTTTTTATAAAATGAAGGTGCTGTTAAACACGTGCTGTGGACAGAGCCGGCTTGTGCCAGTGTTGTGGAGCGAGCAAGCAAAAGATACAAAACAATCTTTGACAAATAAGCAGGTGTTGTTCGAGCACGGTTTACAAACGTAAAAGGGCACGTAAAAAATACGGAACTTTAACCGTGTTGGGGTGATAGTGATCCGATATCTATTAACTATAATTAATTAATTGAAAAAATAAAATTGTATTAAAAATTGATACTTATTGAGACTTTAGTCTCCTTCAAAGTCCTCTCCATGTAAATGAATGCACTTGTCCCAATGGTTTTCCAACTAGTGGAAACATTTTTGGAATCGCTGAAGAGGAACGTTGTCCTATGTCTATAGTAATTTTTCTTTTAGTTCCTCCATGGTACAAAAACACTTTCCTTCAAGTTCATTTTTCATATGCGGGAACAAGAAAAAGTCGCACGGTGCAAAGAGCAGGCGAGAAGAGAAGGTGGCAAGAACTTCAAGATACACACAAGTCAATTCAAAAATCTTTTCAATAGTCTGACGACGATCTTCGTAAATTGCATTGTGAACTTTTTCAAGATTTTCATCCTTCCTAATTGCAGAAGGTCAGCCAGCTCTCGGTTGGTCTTCAAGTGACATTTCCACTCGTTTGAAACGCGAAAACCACTCGTAGACCTGAGTTTTACTTAAAGCTTCCTCTTTAAAAGCAGTTTTAGGCATCACTACAGTTTCAGCAGCTGCTTTCCCTAAGAGAAAACAGAAATAAACGCAGACTTGCTGTTCTGATCATAAAGCCCTTGAGCGAGGCCCTTAACCTGCAATTGCTCCAGGAGTTCTGTACAAATAGCTCAGTTAAGAAGTGAGGTGATGATTAGAGCAGCAGTATGATTTCATGCCAAGAAAGAGCACCACAGATGCAATGTTTGCTCTGAGGATGTTGATGGAGAAGTTTAGAGAAGGCCAGAAGGAGTTGCATTGCGTCTTTGTGGACCTGGAGAAACCATATGACAGGGTGAGGAAGTTGGGAGTGGCAGAGAAGTACGTAAGAGTTGTACAGAATATGTACGAGGGAAGTGTGACAGTGGTGAGGTCTGCGGTAGAAGTGATGGATACATTCAAGGTGGAGGTGGGATTACATCAGGGATCGGCTCTGAGCCCTTTCTTATTTACAATGGTGATGGACAGGTTGACAGATGAGATTAGACAGGAGTCCCCGTGGACTATGATGTTTGCTGATGACATTGTGATCTGTAGCAATAGTAGGGAGCAGGTTGAGGAGACCCTGGAGAGGTGGAGATATGCTCTAGAGAGGAGAGGAATGAAGGTCAGTAGGAACAAGACAGAGTACATGTGTGTAAATGAGAGGGAGGTCAGTGGAATGGTGAGGGTGCAGGGAGTAGAGTTGGCGAAGGTGGATGAGTTTAAATACTTGGGATCAACAGTACAGAGTAATGGGGATTGTTGAAGAGAGGTGAAAAAGAGAGTGCAGGCAGGGTGGAGTGGGTGGAGAAGAGTGTCAAGAGTAATTTGTGACAGACGGGTATCAGCAAGAGTGAAAGGGAAGGTCTACAGAACGGTAGTGAGACCAGCTATGTTATATGGGAAAGCAGGAGACAGAGCTGGAGGTGGCAGAGTTAAAGACGCTAAGATTTGCATTGGGTGTGACGAGGATGGACAGGATTAGAAATGAGGACATCAGAGGGTCAGCTCAAGTTGGACGATTGGGAGACAAAGTCAGAGAGGCGAGATTGCGTTGGTTTGGACATGTGCAGAGGAGAGATGCTGGGTATATAGGGAGAAGGAAGCAAAGGATAGAGCTGCCAGGGAACAGTAAAAGAGGAAGGCCTAAGAGACAACGTTTATGGATATGGTGAGAGAGGACATGTAGGTGATGGGTGTAACAGATCAAGATGCAGAGGACAGAAAGATATGGAAGAAGATGATCCACTGTGGCAACCCCTAACAGGACCAGCTGAAAGAAGAAGAGGATTTGTTCAGAGTCCTGGAGACCTCTGCCATCAAGCTGCTTCCCTCTATTAGCCATTCCACAGCTGAGTCAGCTCTGGTCCAGCCAATCCGACGATTATAGCACGGAGCAGAACTCAGTCCTACAAGCACACAAACTAACCCTGAATGTAAGAAATGTTACAAATGAGAGGAAACCACCCAGTCCATCAATGGCGACCACAGAGACTCCAAAGGGTGAAGCAGGCCGAGGTATCTTATGAAGCCATGGAACCCACCTGAGGAATCACAAACAACTGTGACGCCAACTGTCCCAAACAGTATGGTGCCCTGAAACGGGAAGTCAGTGTAGAAAAAGCGTGTGACCAAAAGGTATGAAAATCCCCTTAAAATGAAAGTCTGCAATGTGCACTTTAATCCTATCGGACTTGTCTGATTTGTCATTTTAAACTTGTGGAGCAAAGGGAGAAATGTGACTTTGTCCCAGACATTATGGAGGGCACTGTATTAGGAAACATTTCAAAGACCAAAGATCCAACTTCACATGCAGAGAACCCTTACAGAATGAAATGGTTTTTGGTAAAGCTCTAGTTCTGCGAGGAACCACACAACAAAGTAAGGTGCCATGTTAGAACTGCTGTAATATTTTTAAAGAGTTAAGGTCGATACTTTCAATGGCATTGTGACCTTTATGTCATATGCTTTCACTAAACTCTTTCCAGTTTCACCTTCACAGCTACTTGCTTGGCCATCAGTCATAAATATTCATACAGAGGATGAGTTTTGAGGAAGGAGCTGAGCCTATGAAGATTAAGAGGAGAACTGACTAAAGTGTTTAAAATTATGAAGGGAATAAGTCTAGTGAATCGAGACATGAATCTTTCTTTGCCAACAGATGCTCCACAGCTGCCGGACCCCACCACCCTGCCCAACACCCACTCCATGCAAGCATTGAACAGAGTAGCAGGAGAACACAACCCCTGAAGGACCTCAGAATCAACTGCGAAAAGCACAGAGGTTTTGCCTCCACTCTGCACAGCACTCACAGTACCAGTGTACAGGCCGGCCATGATATCCAGCAACCTCAAGTGGAGATCCTGTAAAGTCTCAGAATGTCCCACAGGGCAGCTCGATCAATTGAGTCGAACAATTTATGAAAAGCAAAGGCTGCAAAGAAACTCTGCCGATATTAGCATTTGCGCTCCACGAGAACCCTCAGTGCCAGGATGAGGTCGATGGTAGACTTCTTAGGTGTAAAACCGGACTGCTCCGGTCACTGGTAGGTGGGCAAGTATTCACGGATCCTATTGAGGACGACCCTAGCAAGGACCTTACCCGGCACAGAGAGCACTGTTATACCCCTGTAGTTGCCGCAATCCAGGCTATCACCCTTCCCTTTCCAGATAGGGACGACAAGTCCCGTTTTCCAGTCAGATGGGATGGCACTCGTCTCCCAAATGGAAGCAAAGATTGCTTGCAATGCCAGGAGGACAGCCTTACCACCAGCCTGAAGAAGTTCACCCTGGACCTTCGCAGAGTCAGTGGAGGCTCTGATCGGGGCTCGAGTGACTGAGTGAGGAGTCTGAGTGTCTGGAGTGTCCAGATAAAAACCAAAAGTCCAGGCCTTTAATGACCTCTTGGGCACGGCCATCAGCAGTGTGTCTGTCAGCGGAGAGAGTGTCGACCTCGTCAAGAGGTTTACTTACCTCGGCAGTGACATTCATGTCTCTGGTGATTCTTCCTGTGAAGTCAGTGGACGGATTGGGAGAGCATGGGGGGTCATGAGGTAGCTGGAAAGGGGTGTGTGGTGCTCCTGATATCTATGCAAAAGGATGAAGGTCCAAGTCTTTAGAGTCCTGGTGCTTCATGTCTTGCTATATGGTTGCGAGACATGGACGCTATCCAGTGACGAATACTGGACTCCTTTGGTACCGTGTCTCTTTGGAGAATCTTTGGGTACCACTGGTTTGACTTTGTGTTACTCATGGAGTGCTGAATGAGGCACATGACCTACATTGTGAGGGAGCGTCAGTTACGGCACTACGGCCATGTGGCGCGATTCCACGAGGGTTTCCGGCTTGCAGGACCCTCATTGTTGAGGACCTGAGTGGCTTGACCAGGTCAAGGGGATGCCCACGTAACACCTGGCTGTGGCAGATAGAGGGTCAATTTCCAGAGGGTGGGACTGGACCATGTGTCTGTCTGGAGGGTTGCCAACGAGGATCCCGAGCTGTTTTGTCATGTGGTGGGTGCGGCAACATTCTGTACCAGTGCATGCTTCCCAACCTGACCTGACCTGATCGAGATGGTGACTTTGAAATGAGTTTATCAAGAACATGGGGACAAAGTTGGAACATTGTGAAGAGTAAATTTCACACAAACATTATGAAGTCTTTCTTTACACACAGAGAACCACAGACACGTGGAATAAGTGACCAAGTACTGTGGTAGACAGGAGGACTTTAGGGACCTTCAAAACTCAACTTGATGTTATCTTGGAGGAATTGGATGAGCTTTGCTGGACTGAATGGCCTGTCCTCATCAAACTCTGTGTAATGTTCTAATATGTAAGGCACTAAATGTGTTTTGAAAGCACCTTCAGTGGTGTCCTTGAGCATTGTGAAGACAGGATCATTTGGAGATGTCTTTTCAATGTCTTCCTGGATTTGGGCTGCAGTTGGAGGCTCAGGGCGGGTTGGTAGAACCACACGCTTCTTTCCCTTGGAAGTCATCCGTAGACCACTAGAAAGAAAAAAAAACATAATAAGCAAAGCGATCATCTGGAAAAGTTTGGTTGACCGTCTCTCTTTTTACTTAGCGTTTAAATCTCTATGCCTGTATTTTGTGAAAGTGCCATGAAGGACAGATGGGTATGCAGGTTGGATGGTAAAATGACTTCTTGCCTGGCCAGAGGTATATAAAGGATAGAGAAGTGGAAGTCAGTGGTCACGAGCAGTTCCATCTCCAATACCACATGTGGCAGTGGTCTTCCCCATGCGTCTCAGTTATGTTAAATTATATTTTTTTTCAGGACCCTAACAACAGAAGGCAAGGAAATCCTGCCGACTACACCAATGTAAACACAGTAGCAGGCTCAAATAAAGGATTTAATTACATAAATATGAATCACCAAACATGCAAAAGCAACCAAGCACAATTATAATCAACTTGTTGACTGTCACTCATGGCCTTCCGACCCATCCAGGTGAAGTAGTGGGCTCCTTTTAAGCTGGACCTGGGAATTCTTCTGGGGGCCATAATGTATCCTCTTAGAAGCACTTCCCGGTCATACGAAAACCAGGGAGGTTCTCCTCTGAAAGCACCATCTAACAACACCTAGAGACCCCAACAGCGCCAGACTTCCGGACTCTAACATGGGGGGGGCGCCTCAAGCGGACCACTGCCACCTGTCGTATGGGTGACGGAACTGCTCCTGGCCTCCAGCTTCTGCTGGTCCATTCTTTATATACCTTTGGTCAGGCAAGAAGTAATTTTGCTATCCAACTGGCATACCCTTGTCCTTCATGGCACCTACAATTATCAGCTCATGACAACGTCAGAGAATATTAAACCAATCTGATGCCAATCAAGACAGACCAGGTAGCAGCAGCAGCCCACTGTAGGATTGATTTCTTTGTGGCATAAGACAAGTATGAAGTTGAATGTTTCACTAGTCATTAACAATCAGGGGACTTGTCAATATTCTTCATATGGTAACGTTACAGAAGTCTACACGTATAGAAGACATTTCTGGTATGGCACCAATAGAACTGTCATGTCAAAAATGCTTCTGGTCACCACAGTTGACTACTTTGCTTACAAAGCTATGTGTGTTTCTGCAATAAAGGGGGTGCAAGGGGGGGTTAGTATCCAATGCACTGTCAGTTTTGGACCCCAGTTCACCCTTAGAAGATACACTTTTTTTTTTTCTTGGCCACTTTATTTTATTGTGTCAATATTTAAATATACTATCTAAAGAATGTATTGTAAGTGCCAGAGAGGAAGGACAGGCATCCTGGCCGGGATAACGGAAGGAATAGTAATAGAATATAATGGACAATAATAGAATGAACAGGTGAACGGGCTCATCGGGAGCAGGTCATTCCCCGACACGACAGGTGGCAGTGTCCCGCCGACCTAAACCCGTGCAGGACACCCACAGGTTGTCATGGCAGTTGAAGTCCGGAAATGCAGCCCTGTCTGGGTCTTTTGGGAGGAGGACTGCCCCGTTTTCCACACAACCCGGAAATGCTCTGGGCGACCTGGACAGGAGACTTGAAGCAATTCTCAAGTCGGGTTAAAAAGGAAACCCGCTGCCTTATTTGAATCGAGTCCAAGTCAGGAGGCAGCAGGCAACACTCAGAAGAGGGGACAGGAAGGTGACAAATTATATCTATTTATTGTGGCTTATTACTGGAGAGAGGATTGTGTTTAAAGGTGCCTGTGTGAATAAATCTCTCTATTATAATACAAAAATCCTGGGACAAGATGAGACATTTTAGCCTGGGAAGAGATTCTTTCATGTCCCGTGAGATGAGACATTGTGCCTAGAGATTTAACCAAGCCCAGGGCCGGAAATAAAAGACAAAGAGTAGATGACAAAGCAGAATGTCGGAAAGAATTCAAAAATGGAGCGATACACATGCACAGCAGGTTACAGATATTGGAAGTGCTAAAATTTGAAAGTCTCAAAAAAATTATAGTAAAGATGGCATTAGCGTTAACAAATTATTACTCGAAGTAACAGAACAACGAAAAGAGATCAAATATATTGTTCGGATTTAAACTTTAAGTCGGAGAATTGTAGATTGTCTAATTCGTGTTGACATCAGGGAAAAGTTGTGTTTCTTCCCAATGAAGAGGCGTATCCGTGAGAAATAAAAGTTTTGCTGTTTGGTGAATGCGAAATCCACATACGCAGGCGGCAGAGATGAGAAATGGCTGGCGCATAGTGCAGGCCAGGGGGGTTGGCGAGCAAAGCCCCCTAGTACTCTTTATTCATATAACGTGTGGTGTTATACTGTGTCTTGGGTTTGGGGCTCTCTGGCACCCCTTGTGGTTACAGTATCCATTAAAATGGTATACAAACTAGGGCTACGCCGATGGTTGATGATATTGTCTAATGACAACTGGCTGGACACATCGTTAATGTAAATAAATATCGTTGATCGCCTCTAAACATTTGCAGAAATTTTCTCAAAGTGCCAAACTGCAGCCGTCACTTTCTTTATTTATTTTTTTTTAATATCTTGCCTGCCTCACAAGTAAGCTGTCGGGTACTCGTATTCCAGCAGGAGGCGTTTGTTTGTTTAAGGGCTCGTTTATACTTCACGCTCAGAACATATACGCGCACGCATCATGGCTGCCACGCCTTCCCAGTGTCCTCTGAGCAGGTCATCAGAAATTAATGCGACGTGTGCGGGGGCTGCAGTACCAGCAAAAAGTTTGGCGGCTCAGTGTGATAAAAGTCAGAACGTGATGTCAGAGTCTCTGTTTACTATCTACATGTTACAGAAATCCTACGGATCCTACGGGATTAATGTGCGCGCTTTGATGTTTGATGAATGGTTTGATGTGGTCAAGCAAAATGCCGACATACAAATGAAAAAAGTGGTGCTTTTTATATCCAAGCGTTGCATATACCCGATCGTAATGACATGATACATTTTAAAAGTCTCACATACCATCTTTTGTGCCGACTTTTTTCCTGGGGCTTCCTTCCTGACCTGACAGCAGTGGCAAACAGCAATAGATCACCACACTGAGAACATTAAATGTATGATATTCCAACTCTCTGCACATTTCATATACTTAGATTTATACTTGATATCACTTTCATGATGAAATGCATTAGATAGATAGATAGATAGATAGATAGATAGATAGATAGATAGATAGATAGATAGATAGATAGATAGAAATTCACATTCTTCAGCAGCAGCATACTGATACAATAAATAATATTAAATTAAAGAATGATAACAATGCAGGTGAAAAACAGAAAAACAGACAATAACTATGTATAATGTTGAATGTTAACGTTTACCCCTCTGGGTGGAATTAAAGAGTCGCATAGTTTGGGGGAGAAACGATCTCCTCAATCTGTCAGTGGAGCAGGACAGTGACAGCAGTCTGTCGCTGAAGCTGCTCTTCTGTCTGGAGATGATACTATTAAGTGGATGCAGTGGATTCTCCATAATTGATAGGAGCCTGCTGAGTGCCCGTCGCTCTGCCACAGATGTTAAACTGTCCAGCTCCATGCCAACAATAGAGCTTGCCTTCCTCACCAGTTTGTCCAGACGTGAGGCGTCTTTCCTCTTAATGCTGCCTCCCCAGCACACCACTGCGTAGAAGAGGGCGCTCACCACAACTGTCTGATAGAACATCTGCAGCATCTTATTGCAGATGTTGAAGGACGCCAGCCTTCTAAGGTAGTATAACCGGCTCTGTCCTTTCTTGCACAGCGCATCAGTATTGGCAGTCCAGTCTAATTTATCATCCAGCTGCACTCCCAGATATTTATAGGTCTGCACCATCTGCACACAGTCATCTCTGATGATCACTGGGTCTATGAGGGGTCTGGGCCTCCTAAAATCCACCACCAGCTCTTTGGTTTTGCTGGTGTTCAGGTGTAGGTGGTTTGAGTCGCACCATTTAACAAAGTCATTGATTGATTATACTCCTCCTCCAGCCCATTCCTGATGCAGCCCACGATAGCAGTGTCATCAGCGAACTTTTGCACATGGCAGGACTCCGAGTTGTATTGGAAGTCCGATGTATATAGGCTGAACAGGACCGGAGAAAGTACAGTCCCCTGTGGCGCTCCTGTGTTGCTGACCACAATGTCAGACATGCAGTTCCCAAGACGCACATACTGAGGTCTGTCTTTAAGATAGTCCACGATCCATGCCACTAGGTATGAATCTAATCCCATCTCTGTCAGCTTGTCCCTAAGGAGCAGAGGTTGGATTGTGTTGAAGGCGCTAGAGAAGTCTAGAAACATAATTCTTACAGCGCCACTACCTCTGTCCAAGTGAGAGAGGGATCGGTGTAGCATGTAGATGATGGCATCCTCTGCTCCCACCTTCTCCTGATATGCAAACTGCAGAGGGTCGAGGGCGTGTTGAACCTGTGGCCTAAGGTGGTGAAGCAGCAGCCTCTCCATGGTCTTCATCACATGTGATGTCAGAGCAACAGGCCGAAAGTCATTCAACTCACTAGGACGTGATACCTTTGGGATTGGGGTGATACAAGATGTTTTCCAAAGCCTCGGGACTTTCCCCTGTTCCAGGCTCAGGTTGAAGATGCGCTGTAGAGGACCCCCCAGCTCCGATGCACAGACCTTCAGCAGTCGTGGCGATACTCCATCTGGACCCGCTGCTTTGCTGGAACGAAGTCTCCTCAGCTCTCTGCTCACTTGCGCTGTTGTAATTATGGGTGGGGATGTCTTTCCTATGCTGGTATCAGCAGAAGGATGTGTGGAGGGTGCAATACTCCGAGGTGAGAGTGGGTTAGGGTGGTCAAACCTGTTAAAGAAGTTGTTCATTTGGTTTGCTCTCTTCACGTCTCTCTCAATGGTGGTACCCCGCTTCGAGCTGCAGCCAGTGATGATCTTCATCCCATCCCACACTTCCTTCATGCTGTTATTCTGCAACTTCTGCTCCAGCTTTCTCCTGTACTGCTCCTTCGCCGCCCTGAGCTGGACTCGGAGTTCCTTCTGCACGCGCTTGAGCTCATGCTGATCACCATTTTTAAAAGCCCTTTTCTTCTGGTTCAAAAGGCCCTTGATGTCACTTGTAATCCATGGCTTGTTGTTAGCATAGCAGCGTACAGTTCTTACTGGAACTACAATGTCCATACAGAAGTTGATGTAGTCAGTAGTGCAGTCAACAACTTCCTCAATGTTCTCATTATGAGATCCCTGCAGGATATCCCAGTCTGTAGTTCCAAAAAGTTCTCTCAGAGTATTCTCAGCCTCCGGGGTCCACTTCCTGAATGATCGTGTGGTTACAGGTAGGACTCTCACTTTTGGTTTATAGTGAGGCTGAAGCAGAACCAGGTTATGATCTGCTTTCCCCAAGCGCAGGCAGCGGGGTGGCGCTGTATGCGTCTTTAACGTTTGCATACAGTAAATCAATAGTCTTATTTCCCCGGGTGTTACAGTCCACATACTGGGAGAATGCAGGTAATGTTTTGTCCAGCGTCACATGGTTGAAGTATTAAAGTATGTATGTTACATTTTACAGATAAATTTCACTTAAATAATGAATACTGTTAATAATTACACACATGTGGTACGACACGGTGGCGGAGCGGTAGCACTGCTGTCTCTCAGTGAGTCACATTGCTGGTATTCCCTGCCTGGAGTTTCCATTTTTCCAGCTGGGTTTCCACCATGTGCTCCACTTTCCTTCCAAAGATATACAGATTTGGTGACGCTAAAATGACGGCAGTGTATGCGAGTGCTTGTATTCACCTTGTGATGAGCTGATGCTCCATCTAAGGATTGTTTCTGCCTCGTGCCCAATGCTTGCTGGAATGGACACATCCCTGGATTGATGGATTAAATCATTAAACATCCTTTTCAGAGATAAGGGGTCATCGGAATTTAACGGGCGTTCCATGCAATTCACAACACAGCGAAGCCGAACCTGTTCTCACCGTGATGATACCTTGCACTGCCACCTGGTGGATTCTTCCAGATTTACTTAAAGTACATGCACAAGTATAAATAGTAAAACACTTGTGTAGCAGGAGCGTCCGCTGGAGCAAACGGCGTGTGAAGTATAAACCTGGCCTAACAGGACTGCACAACAGTTGAGGGGCAGCAGCAGGCTGATTACTGCGTCACTCACAGAGTTTCAGCGGGAAGTGCCACCGTGGCGCTGGCAGACCCCGAGTGCTTGAAGTGGGCCAGAACCAGTGGATTTCGAAGCTTCAAGGCGACCCCCTTTAGCGGCTGACTCAGCATCTGTTTTGGCACTGGCCAGTACGAAGGTCAGCAGCCACTGGATTTCAGCCTGTGAATGAATGAGACTCCCGCAAACAATCACTGGACTGTGTGTCTCTCTATGCAAAGAGACAAAAGGCTTCAAAACGGGAGCTGGGCAGGCCGCAGGAACTGAAAGGGTCAACGACCAACGAAGAGAACTGAAAGGAGCAAAAAGTGGGCAAGTCACAATAGTGAGATGGTGTGCTTTGAGGCCAACTGAAACACCAGAGCAGCACTCAGGGCCTTCTCCATGGCCATAAGGCACAGAGGTAGCGTTGTGGCTCAAGGATCTGGACTGGAAATTTGAAGGTTGCCGGTTCGAATCCTGGCAGTAACAGAAAGAATGCTACTTTGCTGACACTAGATAAAGTCATTCAGGCTTCCCAAATGTCACCGGCACAACAGACTGCACTTGTGTGAGAATAACAACACTGCCAAGCTAATCAGAGAGTGAATATGCCAGCAGCCATGCCACCTGCACTTCAGAAGAGGTCGTGCACCTGAAGGTAAAGATGTTCAGGCATGGCCAGTACTTGAATGGGAGACCAACCAGGAAAAGATTGGCTTGCTGCTGGAAGAGATGTTGGGGAGGCCAGCAGGGAGCGCTTACCCTGTGGTCCGAATGTGGATCCCAATGGCCCAGTGCAGTGACGGGGACACCGAGCTGTACAAGTGACGCTGTCCTTCAGATGAGACGTAAAACTGAGGTCCTGACTCTCTGTGGTCATAAAAGATCCCTGGGGGTTCTTCGTAAAAAGCAGGGGGTATCCTGATGTCTTGGCTAAATTGCCCACCATAGCCTAGTCATTCTGGCCCCCTTAATCATCACCTGTCTCTAATTGGCTATCTCCTTCATCACCTAACAGCTATAGAGCCTACTGGAGTGAAAATGGCTACCATCACATCATCCAAGTGGATGCTGCACATTAGTGATGATTGAAGTGGCTCCCCACTCACTGAAGCACTTTGAGTAGCAAGAAATACGCTATACAAATGGAAAATATTGTAATTAATATTTGATTTGATATAGTTTGTTAATCCCCAAAGGGAAATTGTCTTTTTACAAGAACTTTTGGAGGTCAGAGTGCTGAGTCAGCCATTGTACAGCACCCCCGGAGCAATTTTCAGGTTAAGGATCTTGCCGTTGTAACCCTTCTGGCAGTAACAGGATTTGAACCAACAGCCTTCCAGACATCAGCACTGATCCTTAACCACAGAGCCGCGACTTCAAATAAAAATCACTCCTAGCATCAAAGCAGCTTCTCAGTGAGATCAGACCAGACGGGCTGGCCTCCTCTCCCGATGCACATCAGTTAGCCTTGGGCACCCATGACCAGCTGTCCCTCTTTAGCCCACTTTTGGGAGGTCCTAAGCACTGCAAACTGGAAACACCCTAGAATATGTCCTTTAAAATGGCAGTCGTATTGTGCAGTCAGACATTCTGAGGAGGACAAACTCCTTCTGAAGTGACACTGGAGCACCAAACCAGTGGCAGAAGCTGCAGATTTCATTTTGGTTGTTTGATGCGTTAGATTTAAACATTTGCATATGCTAAATATTCTGTTCTAGTAAATCTCAAGTAGGATGGATGGAACATAACTATCCATTATCCAACCCGCTATATCCTAACTACAGGGTCATAGGGGTCTGCTGGAGCCAATCCCAGCCAACACAGGGCACAAGGCAGGAAACAAACCCCGGGCAGGGCGCCAGCCCACCGCAGGTCACACACACACACACCAAACACACACTAGGGACAATTTAGAATCGCCAATGCACCTAACCTGCATGTCTTTGGACTGTGGGAGGAAACACACGCAGACACGGGGAGAACATGCAAACTCCACGCAGTGAGGCCCCGGGAAGCGAACCCGGGTCTCCTAACTGTGAGGCAGCAGCGCCACCACTGCGCCACCGTGCCGCCCTAAGTTATGTTCTTGTGTATTATTTTCAATTGCTACCAAATGTACTTCATATCGCTGTTGCATACTTTCTTATTTTAAGTGTTGGGAATATGACATTCACGAACCGGTGTGTTTACAAGAAAACCAGACAATTCAACAACTTCTTCTTTCGGCTGCTCCCATTAGATATAGATAGATAGATAGATAGATAGATAGATAGATAGATAGATAGATAGATAGACAGACTGCGGTGGGTTGGCACCCTGCCCAGGATTGGTTCCTGCCTTGTGCCCTGTGTTGGCTGGGATTGGCTCCAGCAGACCCCCGTGACCCTGTGTTCGGATTCAGCGGGTTGGGAAATGGATGGATAGATAGATAGATAGATAGATAGATAGATAGATAGATAGATAGATAGATACTTTATTAATCCCAAGGAGAAATTCACATACTCCAGCAGCCATTAGGGATCGTCATAGCGGATCATCTTCTTCCATAACTAGGCAATTCAATGAAAACTTAAAAAACTGAATCATGCCATTCATATTCAATTATACAATTCACAAATTCAGAACTGTAATGCACTTCAGCATCAGTCTGTTATGGTTTGCCAACTTCATGGCCTCTCACCAGGGCCGTCGTAACATATGGGAACTGACCAGGGGTCCACCATGTTTCTGATGCTGACGTATGTTTCTGTTTTGCTATCAACACGGGGGTCCCAGCACACTACTTTCCCAGGGGACCAATAATGCTGTTAAGACAGCCCTGACATTCACCCTTCTTTATGGGTTATTTATAAGTCAACTGCTGAAAAGACTGTCTGTTACTTGTTTTCCTAAGTCATGACAGTTAACGTTTCCAATAATTCACCCTGCACGCCACCCGTTCCACGCTCCAAGTCACAAGTCCCCAGTCTGCCGACATCGCACCAACCCCCCCGGACTACGCAAACTCCGATTGACATTATCCACGATCGCTCGTCGAGGCTTATTCAATCTCCCGAGTGCTACCATATCCGCGGACTGCCGAGGCCCGTTAACGATGAGCTCTTCGCGTTCATTGAACCGACGGAGTCTTGATTGAAAAACGTGGCTTATTCAAAGGAAGATTACTCGGTTAAATTTCGATTTCATATGCGCTTAAACACCCGTCAAGAAAGTGTATGAAACACATTCACCATTAAAACGGTAAGACACAGCTAATACCCGTTCATAGAAATGCAAAATACAACGAAAACCGAGCTGGTTTGTTTGTAGCCGATGCTGTTTTGCTGCCTGCCACCTCGCTGCTCCTTTTCGGTTTCTGCCCTGACAGCCGGCGCGACGTAACGTCTCCCACTTTGCTGCGAATATCTTACACGGCATTTAAATGACACCCATCCCGCATTCGAGTAAATTTACTAACGAACAATAAAAATCTTACTGGAAGGTGCGTCTGGAGGTGGCTCGGGGGGACACACACCAAGAAGTAAGCATCTGCTTGTCCGATAAACACTTCCAGTCCAACGCGCAAGCGCCACAACTCTGCGTAGGACATTAATCGGCGAAAGCGAGCGTCCCCGGGTCACGTGACGTCGCGGCGACGTTAACTTGGATCGTTTTTTTTTTTGCTTCACTGAACATGACAAAACTATTTACAGCGGTCGAAAACATGCGTATATCATAACGAATTATAATATATCGTTGGCGACATTTATTTTGTTAATGTTTTACAATGAAACGCATGCATAGTTGCATGGACAACTAAAACAAATCCAGAGTTTATGACAGTACCGACTCGTTCAAAATCTTCATTTGTTAAAGCGAATAAGTCTAATTCATCACTCAAATTAGGTACGTGCTTATGTCTGCTGTAACAGAAATAGATGCCATTCTACATTCCATTACATTACCTGCATTAAAATAAAATAGTGTAATAGAAAGCATATCCACCTGAAAGACAGGCGTTGCTGGTTGGGGTGATCGACAGCAAAAACGTTTATAGGTGTATTGAGCTCTGCATTCCAGGGACCCCGGAGACATTCTCAGTGCACCTTACACGCCTCGGAAGGCTCAAGAGGGCAGATGGAGACTGGACAGTGCTCCTCTCTTCTCGCTCCAAAGCTGTGGAAGAATCTCCCATTATCTCATGGTACTGCACCCAATGTCTTTTAGCTGTCTCTTGAAAACGCACCTTTTCATTAAATATTTTGGATCTGCTTAGCTCCTCTTCTACAGGATAGCTGCTGCTGCACTGATAAAAGTATGTAGCATTCCGATGTTTGTTATAGTCTAGTTGTAGGTTTAATAATGTCATAGTTCTACTCTCTTGTGCTCGCCTTTTTATCTTCTTCTCTGTTGCACCCTCCTACTTGTATGTCTTATAATTTGCTTTGTAAGTTGCCTTGCAAAAAGGCGTCTAATAAATCTCTTTATTATAATAAAAAAATGTTGGGTTGAGATGTCATCTTCTCAGAAGACACTTTAACGGCCTGCGAGACAAGGCAGTGAGACAAAAGGACAGCTGCTGTACTGGCTTTTAAATGATCGACGCACAGCAAGACAAGCAGAATACGCACCTCGGCAGCAGCAAGCCAGCAGCTGATCCGTCCGCATCTCCTTAGCGTGCATTCAGCCCCCCTTCACAACATGAGCAGTAGAGACACAAACTGGCTGGCACATAACGCACCCCGGGGAGTCCGGGGGGTTGGTGTTGTTGGGCGAGTGAAGCGAGCAGGGGGCACAGCCCCCTAATAAATAAAATAAAATTAGTCAGAGAAGAAACCCTGGCCAAAGCAAAACAAGATATACAGACACTTGCCCTTTTCTTAAGGTAGCTAAACTAATTTCTGTCCATCTAGAAGTTACTCCCTGTTGGACATATTCAGTGTTAAAGTTCACAGTGGACCGTCTATTGAAATGTATTTTGTAACGCATGCAGTTACAAAAAGGCATTGCATTTTTCATTCCAACAGATGGTGCATCAGACATTACCACTGCTTTTACAATTCCCATATTAAATAGCATGTCACAGAGTAACTGTAACCGGACAGACACACAGATACACACACAAACTCTTGCCCTTTTACTACAGTGGATAAGCCAGTTTCTTGCAGATGATACCAAGATAGGTGGATTGGCAGATAATCGAGAATTCATTACAACAGACTGAGGGACTTGGACACCAGACAGGCTTGGGCAGATTTGTGGCAGATGAAGTTTAATGTCAGTAAATGTAAAGAATTACACATAGGAAGTAAAAATGTGAGGTTTGAATACACAATAGGTCTGAAAATCGAGAGTCCACCTTATGAGAAGGATTTAGGAGTCGTAGTGGACTCTAAGCTATTGACTGCCAGATAGTGTTCAGAAGCCACTAAGAAGGCTTACAGAATGTCAGGTTATATAGCGCCTTGACGTGTGGAGTACAAGTCACAGGAGGTTCTGCTCAAGCTTTAGATAGATAGATAGATAGATAGATAGATAGATAGATAGATAGATAGATAGATGAAAGGCACTATATAATAGATAGATAGATGGATAGAAAGGCACTATAGATAGATAGATAGATAGATAGATAGATAGATAGATAGATAGATAGATAGATAGATAGATAGATAGATAGATGTGAAAGACACTATATACTTTATTAATCCCAAGGGGAACTTCACATACTCCAGCAGCAGCATACTGATACAAAAAACAATATTAAATTAAAGAGTAATAAAAATGCAGGTAAAAACAGACAATAACTTTGAATAATGTTAAAGTTTAACCCCCCCGGTGGAATTGAAGAGTCGCATAGTTTGGGGGAGGAACGATCTCCTCAGTCTGTCAGTGGAGCAGGATGGTGACAGCAGTAAAACAAACTGGTGAGGCCTCATCTGGAGTACTAAGTGCAGTTTTGGTCTTCAGGCTACAAAAAGGACATAGCAGCACTAGAAAATGTCCAGAGAAGAGCGACTAAGCTGATTGAGTAGATTAAGAGGTGACCTGACTGAAGTGTTTAAAGTTATGAAGGGAATTAGCCCAGTGGATCGAGATGGTTATTTTAAAATGAGTTCATCAAAGAACACAGGGACACAGTTGGAAACTTGTGAAGGGTAAATTTCACACAAACATTAGGAAGTTTTTTCTTCACACAGAGAACCACAGAGACACGGAATAAGTGACCAAGTAGTGTAGTGGACAAGAGGACTTTAGGGACATTCAGAACTTGACATGATGTTATTTTAGAAGAATGAAGTGGGTGGGACCGGCAAGCTGTGTTGGGCTGAATGGTTTGTTTTCATCTAAACTGGTCTAATGTTGTAATGGGGGGGCTGTTGGAGGCTATCCCAGCTAGCATAGGGCACAAGGCAGGAACATGCCCTGGACGGGGTGCCCAGGAGCAGGGTGTGCTGAGGTCACTGCAGCAGCACAAGGAGCCCAGAAGTAAAAACAAAAAACGCTCACTCCAAGAGGAAGAGACGCTGACAAGGAATCAGCAATTTAGCAAAACTTCTTTTGGAAAACAAGCTTCCAGCAAACAGAGTGTCTCAGTAGAAAGCTGGTACACGGTGCGTAGACTGGACTTCACACTACTAAAGGTTGTATCCTCCACTGTTATGTTTTTAACAGAGGGTGGACTGTTTTTTTGTATTTTTAAAAAAGATTTTCGCTCCTGATATTTTTAAATTCTTGTCTACTTTTTTTCTTGGTGCATTTTATACTGTCTGGTATAATACAAGTTACTGTTACATTTCCTAAAATTTCTGCCATGTCTTTCATTGTGTGCTTACTCACCGCCCAATTTAAAGAATCTTGTGTGCTACTATCAGTACATCTCAGAAGTCCTCAGTCTCTTTGTAAAAACTGGGTGGCGTAGTCAGATATTTTAACTGTGTCTAGGGTTAGATTATCTGTAAGAGTGACCAGACACCCGTCACACATACGTCATTGCTGGTCTCACCACTGTCTTAAAAACCTTACCCTTGACCGTTGCCTTAGTTTTTCGATCATATAACACTCCTGATACCTTCTTCCAATTGGTCCATCCACTCTGCACTCTATGGGTTTTCTCTACATCTCATTTTCCATCTCGGTCTACCACTGATCGTACATATTTAAACTTCTCCTCTCTTTTCAGTTGTACCCCTTGCAGGCTAACTTATGAATTCTGATCATTGCTAAACCATGAATATTCTGTCTTTACGGCTGCACTCGGGTCCCAATCTGGGTGGTTTGTCGTGTGGTGGATTCAGCAATGTGCTTTATCAGTGCATTCTCCCAACCTCCTCTTCCTCCTTTTTCCTATTTATTGTCAACACTCTATCTTGCAAAGCCCTTCTGCATTTGTCCAACTTCCTCTCCACTTCCACTTTAGGAGTAAAGCATTTTATCATATTTTTCTAATTTAATAAACTACTTTTAACTTCACCTGGATTTGGGGGGTGGGTTTGTGAGCTGTCCTAACAAGGTAGAGGCTGCTAGAAGAGCAGAGATCGACACGCACGTCCCAGGAGAAGTTGAATGTCTTGGAAACGCTGGACAACAAAGAACTTGTTAAAACATATTGATTTCATGGCGACAGAATAATATTACTACAGTATAAAATTCTTGTACAATGCAAATTCGATCCATTTATGCCAGGGCTTCCCATGCTGGAGTGCCCACACCATCTGGGGGTGCAGCAAAGAAGGAAGGCTGTGTTGCAATTCATCAGATTTGAGTGAGGTGCGACTGTACCTTGGTGCAGTCGGTATCTTGCAGTGTCTTTTCATTCATAGGCCTTTTATCAGTTGTTGCTCCTGTCCTATGATATGAAAAGAATCCAGCATTGGGCATGCGATTGTCACCTGTGATTGAGCGCAGAAATGTGTGTTCTCGCGGGTTCCTTGCTGCGGGCGGAGTGTTCATAAAGGTGAATAACTTTGAATTTGAGAATGGAATTTGGACTTTGAAGTGATTTGTAGAGAAGGGTGAGGTTTGGTATTGATTTCTGTGCAAGCCCTGATTGTGAAAAAACGTCACTGATTTTGAGGATTGATTGACATTTTTTCCAGTGTTGCAATTGGGACTGAATTGGACGCAACACCTGATGCTTGTACTCAGCCCATCTCTCCTGCTGGCGGTCCATTTTAACTGTGTGGGGCATCTCTATTAGAACTGTGTGTTGCATACAATACAAAAGCATGCAGGTGCAGATTGTCTCAAAAAGGCTTTTATTTCGGAAAAAACAATCCTGCCAAAAACTCACCTTCTATCCCCAAACACTTTGCGGCAAACAACAAAACACTGTCGTAATATGTACATATTGCAAACATAACATTACGGTGCAGGTGTTATCGCGTGGACAAAGCTTGTCGACTGAGTTTTATTGCTTAGCGATGCATCAGCACCTTTTGCTTCATGGGGGTCTCCAATTGGGCAGCACGGAGACGCAGTGGGTAGCACTGCTGCCTCGCAGTCAGGAGACCTGGGTTTGCTTCCCGGGTCCTCCCTGCGTGGAGTTTGCATGTTCTCGCCGTGTCTGCGTGGGTTTCCTCCGGGTACTCCAGTTTCCTCCCACAGTCCAAAGACATGCAGGTTAGGTGCATTGGTGATCCTAAATTGTCCCTAGTTTGTGCTTGGTGTGTATGTGTGTGTGTGCCCTGCGGTGGACTGGCACCCTGCCTGGGGATTTGTTCCTGCCTTCTGCCCTGTGCTGGCTGGGATTGGCTCCAGCAGACCCCCGTGACCCTGTAGTTAGGATATAGCAGGTTGGATAACGGATGGACGGGGGTCTCCAGTCCCACAAACCCCTTGATTGTTGGTTGTGTATAAGTTCCTTGTGCTACTTGATGCTTTGCAGAGATACCCCAACCCCCTGGATTATCAATTGAGTGTCTAAATTTCATGGGGGACACATTTAGAAGATTATGGAGATTTATAAAGATAAATTTAGTTCAAGTTGTTCATCTGCAGTATTGTATGCAGGTCAATTTGCGGTTCAAAAATTAAAAATTGGACTTCATCTTCAAATGTGATATTACTTTTGTAGGTGGTGAAAACATAAATCGAACATTTTCTAGGAGTGCAGGACATAGAAAAGGCTGGGAACCACCAATCTATGCGGAGAAGCCATGCACTGTCATCTGAAGATGATTATGCTTTTTGGCCACAGGGAAAAGGCAGCTTTGCAGTAGCGATGAGTTGGATACATCACAATCAAGCATTTCTGGAATTATGACCAAACTTTGAACACCCTTCCCATGCACGAGGTAATACGCAGATTTATACATGTCCCCACCACTCCGCGTGAAGTTAAAGCAAGCTGCATTCATGCAAGTCAACACGCATGTAAAGATCATTGCCCAAGTGTGGATGAGCACACACAAGTGAATATCACGGGCAGCATCACAGCATCAATGCACATGTAGTCAGGGATGCAAACTGTACTGTAGTAGCCAGCATATTACCCTGATGATGGGTGGGGCTGGATGGATGATTGATGGCAAAATGTCAATACACTGAGCTAGAGCCTGCCCCCTTAACGTTGATGAGTGAAAGTAACAACCTTCATTTCGGGGCTTATTTCATGCTGCATATGGTGTCAATTAAATAATAAATGAAAAAATAAATAAACAACAATATTTCATGACACGATTAACTATTAATACTTCAATAAACGCTACTAGGGCTGCTTGTGACTGTGCCAGTCAAATCACAACTTTTCTTTCTTTTTAATTTTCTTGCTTTATAGTCGTTCTGGTGTGTGTTCAGCCCAAAGTGAATGTGCATATTTATTTTTTTACGTATTTACTTGTCTGACTCTTTATGTATGTATTCATTCATTTGTTTATTTAAACAGCTTCTGTGAAAAAACAAATTTTCCCCTAGGGCCAAATTAAGTTCTTACCTTTCATGTTGTTATTCTTTATTTATTGTTAGTGATTTTACTTATTTTAGAACATGCAGCTGATTACTGTAACAGAGCAAGATGCAAAAGACAGGACGATATGGAAGAAGGTGATCCGCTGTGGCAACCCCTAAACGGGAACTGCTGAAAGAAGAAGATGTGATTTTATTTATTTGCGTATTCATTTATTTTAGTTTATCCAAAATATTTCTCCATACCCCGCAGCGCAGTGCCCCCTCCGCTCGGTGCCCCAATTTCACTGCCACGCGGAGCTTGACTTTACGCAAATAATTAATTTGCATAAATAGGGGCGTGTCGCCGTACTTAAAAAGGAACGGAACTAGCTCGCCGCTTAATCCGTGCGCATGAAACAGAAAACGTACAAGTTTTACGAAAACAGGTAAAATAACGCGTGTAGTGCAGTCCTTCCAAGCAGATTAACAAGCGATTACGTTTACCGTATGTCCACGGCGGAGCCACAAGGCGCGTCCAGATCGATGCTGAGACTTACCTGCCGCGTTGCTTCCTGGTTGGCCGCGCCTCTCAGTGCTGCCTGCTATTGGCCACTCGTGCTGTCAATCACACGTCTTCTCGGCCTCCTGGGTGGGTGCCCGCTAAGTGGATTGTGCGAGAGCGCTGACTCAGCCTCCACGCTCGAAGTGCACTCAGCGAAATTTGGGATTAGCGTTCCAGTCGAGACGCATGAAAGTTTCACTACGTTTGTCCTTCCAGAGAAACGTTTGAGTGAAGCATTGTTTTTGTCTGTGTTAAGGTATCTCACAATGTTCGCCAAATTAATCGAGCGAGCTGAGAAGTTTCTCAACGAGAACAACTTTGTAACTAACGTGCTGGGAAAAATCGAAGAGAAAACCGGCATCCAGAAGCGGTACCTGGCTTTAGGTGAGCGACACGTCGCTGGGCTCTGGTGGGGGGTTTGTTAGTGTACGCCAACGCCGTCTGCGGTGTCCTTTTGGATGGTGTCGCATTTCACCTGTCGTGCAGGTTGCCGAAGACAAACAGATCCGTGTCCTTTTGTCCTAAAGCTCTCTGCAGCTCGAAGGATGGCAGACGTGGGTGCGCTGCGACTTTTCCAAACAAACATATTGTGTGATTACGATTTACATGGCATAGAGCGCGTCCCGTAACCCGCAAAATCTCGACGTACATCAACGAAACGGTAGGAATTGGGCCATAACGGGAAACCCTTAAGATTGTCCGTTTTCGCTGCCCAGGCAAGACAAGGTAGTAAATATTAACATTTTCTATATTTCAGTAATTACTAGACGTTTCGATTTTATCTACAATGTGGTTATTTATTTAGTCTCCAGATGACAAGTTCCGCAATTCCTACAAGGCTGTGCAAAGCAAAAAAGAAAAAGATAAGTACAAAAACTTTATATACAGCGGGGGAAATAAGTATCTGATCCCTTGCTGAATTTGTAAGTTTGCACACTTAAAAAGAAATGAACAGTCTCTAATTGTTATGGCAGTTTCGTTTTAATGTAGAGAGACGGAATATCAACCAAAAACCCAGAAAAAAAACACATTCCATAAATGTTATAAAGTGATTTGCATGATGTCATTGAGTGAAATAAGGATTTGATCCCCTACACCCCCGCCAGAATTCTGGCTCCCACAGATTACAATCAATCAATTACAGATACTCCTGATCACAACTCGTTATGTGTATAAAGCACATCTGTCCACAGAATCAATGTCTTACCAACACGGGCAACACCAAAGAGCTGTCAAAGGACATCAGGGACAAGACCTGCACAAGGCTGGAAGGAGCTACAAAACCGTCAGCAAGAAGCTTGGTGAGAAGGTGACAACTGTTGGTGTGATTATTCAGAAGTGGAAGAAATATAAAATGACCATCAATCGCCTTCGGCCTGGAGCACCATGCAAGATCTTTCCTCATGGGGTGAGGATGATCATGAGAAAGGTGAGGGATCAGCCCAAAACTACCCGGGAGGTGCTTGTTAATGATGTGAAGGCAGTTGGGACCACCACAGTCACCAAGAACACCACTGGTGACACACTAATACACCGTTATGCATTGAAATCTTGCAGCATCTGTAAGGTCCTCCTGCTCAATATGGCACATGTACAGACCCATGTTAAGTTTGCCAGTGAACATCCGGGCCTTCTTGCTGATGGTCTTGTAGCCCATTCCAGCCTTGTGCAGGTCCTTTCCCTGATGTCCTTTGACAGCTCTTTGGTCTTCTTGGACAGGTGGGAATGGAAGAAATTAATTCTGTGAACAACTGTGCTTTATACACGTCATGAGTTGAGATCAGGAGTATCTGTGATTGATTGATTTATTGTCATCTGTGTGCCACGTGGGCACACAGCTAGTCCGTGGGAGTCAAATTTCTGGCTGTGTTGTAAGGGATCAAATCCTTATTTCACTCAATGACATGCAAATCACTTTATAACTTTTCTGGAATGTTTTTTTTTCTGGATTTTTGGTTGATATTCTGTCCCTCTCTCTCCATTAAAATTAAACTACCATTAGACAATTAGAGACTGTTCATTTCTTTGTAAGTGAGCAAACCTACAAATTCAGCAGGGGATCAAATACTTATTGCCCCCCCACTGTAGCACCTTTACATTAAGTGAAACCATGTGGGCCATAAATTTACTCGCCATCATTAATCCACAGACTCTTGCAGTGCATATTGCATTATTTTCCATTTTTTTCTTACATTGTGTATTATAAGGTGATTTAAGTTTTCTTTCATTTTACATTGCTCAGTATAAGTGAATGAACCCCACAAGATTTTTCAGAAATTTATATGCCTCCTTTTAGAATCAACACTTTCTATGGGATCTTATACAATAAAACTTCAAATCTGGTTTAGTGGTTCGCAAATGAGACTCATCTGCAAAAAACAAAATTGGATTTTTTTTTTTTTAAATGATTTAAGGCAATGGTGCAAAAATGAGCCAAACCCCCAATGAAGGTCTGAGGAATAACTTTTGGTAAAATGCTAATTTTAATATGAATTCAATAACAGATGAGTCTAACCAGTTATCACACAGGTTGACCACCAGATAACTGACAATTAAGGGTGATGTTTAACAAGTGAAATCCCCTCCCATTCAATAATGGCACCAAGTGGAAGAGTAATGTAACCGGACCTGAGAAAGAAAGTCATTTCTTTATGCAAAAAAGGTGATGGCTACGAGACAATTAGTAAAGCATTGGTAGTCAGTCGGAATACAGTAACAAAAGTGGTTCAGAAGTTCAAAAAGGATGAACTTGTGGCAACAACAACATTTATTTATGTAGCACATTGTCATACAATGTAGCTCAAAGTGCTGTACAAAATGAAGTAAAAGGAAGTTAATATCAAACATATTATTGCCTAATCTTGTTTGTTTGTCTCTTTCTCTCTCTCTCTCTGTCTCTCTCTGTGTGTATATATATATATATATATATATATATATATATATATGACATTTGTAGTCTGAATCACAATCTGATTGTATGGGTGGTTACCTACCAGGTAACGCTTGTGGTTGGTCAGCAAGTCAGCTAACATCCGCCATGGTGCACTCTTTCAGTTGCGAGAAGCAGATCATAGAATGGTTGAAATAGTTTTACTGTCAAATAATGCAAAGAGTACGCGACACGTGTTTTGCCCTAATTCTGGGCTCATCAGGCGTACACACTCACTGCATCCCCTCTCGGGGAATTGAACCTCGAACGTCAGCGCCAGAGGCGAAGCCCCTAACGCTGTGCTATGGCGTGTGGTTCGTTCATTTGACAGCATGTAGATCGGGGTAATTACATTCATGGCATTCGTAGTCTGAATCACAATCTGATTGTATGGGTGGTTACCTACCAGGTAACGCTTGTGGTTGGTCAGCAAGTCGGCTAACATCCGCCACGGTGCCGTCTTTCAGTTGCGAGAAGCAGATCATAGAATGGTTGAAATAGTTTTACTGTCAAATAATGCAAAGAGTAATAATGCAAAGAGCCTCTGGCGCTGACGTTCGAGGTTCGATTCCCCGAGAGGGGATGCAGTGAGTGTGTACGCCTGATGAGCCCAGAACTAGGGCGAAACACATGTCGCGTACTCTTTGCATTATTTGACAGTAAAACTATTTCATATATATATATATATATATAGGGCAGTCCAGATCTAATTATGCAATTTTCATTACGCTGTAACTTACTAAGTTTATTACATAGAGAATTCACAGCAGCTGCCCTGCACATAGAGATTTCACTTAAAGTTCTTTTAGTTGCCGATAGATGGCAGCACCTGCCCTGCATTCCAAAATGGCGGGGACACGGTTGTCAGTCGAACAGTTGCATAATTAGATCTGGACCACCCTGTATAAAAGCCAGCATCTGTCTGTACGTCTGTCCGATTTTCATGAGAGAACTACTTAACGGATTTAGATCGGGCTTTTTTTCTATAATTTGCTTGAACTTTCCGGTTGATTTTGTGACTTCTCTCATGATGCTAAGTATCATAGTTTGCTTGTGGTACGGATTTATTTGCGTGAATCTGAGAGACACACAGTGGAGTGAGGGGGGCGGGGCCCTCCTCACTCACGTACCAGTCTCAGGGTGTGTCTTACCTCCGCTAAGCTAGCGAATACAACAACTACTTAACAGATGTAGATCGGGCTTTTTTTCTATAATTTGCTTGAACATTCCGGTTAATTTTTCCAAATTCTCTCATAACGCTAAGTATCACAGTACGCTTGCAGGAGTGATATATTCATGCTAATCCGAGACAGAGGCTGTGGGCCAAGGGGAGGGGGAAGTGTGACGTCAGGAGTGGGGACTTGGTTGGGGGCCTCCTCACTGTCCTGTTTCACTACTATGAGCCACGGGGGATGGCTAGTACAGTATGTAACAAAGTATAAAGTAAGGTTTGATGGCCAGAAGGACAGAAGAAACAAAAAAAACCTCCATTTCGGCTGAAGAAAAAAAAGAAATCTGCAGGGGTTCCAAGGCCAAGAGACCACCCAGTCCCCAGTGGGCATTCTACTTAACCTAGATGTTGTAAATCAGTCCTCATGGTGTTCAGGCTTCACATGGAAGAAATTGAAGATGATGATGGTCATGGGGACATCTGGGACACCCGCCATTCAATACATAAATGCAGGGGGCAGCATGGTACCTTGATCAGGTTGTACCAATACATGAGTATTTTGTGATAAGAAGAGCTGAGGACAATCACCATGCAGGTTCATCACAGTTAGCTATAGCAGTAGAAAGCCAAACCAGGAGACATTCCTGTGACACAAGGAGTGCCATGCAAGGGTGTCATCCACAAAGGAAGCCACTGCTGAAGCCCATGCACAAGAAGGCCTGTTAAGCATTTGCCAGTTCTCATGTTGACAAAGGTGAAGGCTGTGGGAATCTGAGACAAAGGTAATTCTTTTCTGTAAGTGATAGCATTACAAGGGCAAGGAGTTCCATGAAAAATGCATGTCACCCACAGTGAAGCATGGTGGTGGCAGCGGCGTTCTGTGGGGTTGTATGAGTGCTGCAGGTGTCCGGGAAAACTGCATTTCATTGCTGGCATCGTGAATTCACAGATTTACTGTAAAATGCCAAAGGAGAAGATGCTACCATCTCTCCAAGTTCTGAGTCGCTGAGCACTCTTTCAACATGATAATGACATCCAAGGCCACTGCTTCATTTCTGAGGAAGACCAGGGTGAACGTGATTCAGTGGCCAAGCATGTCACCCAACCTGAATCACCTGTGGGGAGTTCTGAACAGACGAGCTGAGGATCATCCGCCATTCTGAATCCATGAATGGAGAACGATAGATGTGGCAGGGTGTCGCCAACTTGTTCATTCCATGTCTAGATGAGTTGGTGCTGTTCTGAAAAATCATGGAGGCCCCACAAAATATTAGGCTTGGTGGAATTTGATGTAGGGTGTATTCATTTTTGCAGCACCTCATTTGAATAAAGTGTATTATTTTCTTATCCTAATGATGTGGGTGAGCAAACTTTTCCGTTGTTCATAAAGGAAATGTGTAATTAAATTCAAAATTCTGCTAGCTGTTTTGATGTTCACTGAGAGATGAATCAAAAACTTAATTTTCAACTCATTTATGCGGAGCACTGTATTTATTTTTTTTATGGAATGAGGTTCAGTTCCTACCTGTGGCACTGTATGACCATGAGCAAGTCACTTCACCTGCCTGTGCTTCAATGGGAAAAATAAAAGAAGGGTAACCGATTGTATCTCAAGTGCCAGCACAATAATCAAGGACTTCTCTACACTAAAGATCTGAATGTCCATAGCAGAAATTACATAAACGTAATAAGAACTCATTTGATCTTAAAACACGTGGATAATTTTAAATTACTGACCACTTACTAAACCTGACGCTGAAGCTCCTGCATTTTATTCAGACTTACAGCACAGCTATGCAGCGATTTGTGCAATTCTAGTCAGGGCCGTTATGTTTTTAAAACAGACAAAGTTTTTTTTATAAAACGAAGGTGCCGTTAAACACGTGCTGTGCACAGAGCCGGCTTGTGCCAGTATTGTGGAGCGAGCAAGCAAAAGATACAAAAAATCTTTGAAAAATAAGCAGGTGTTGTTTGAGCGTGGTGTACAAACGTAAAAGCGCACGTAAAAACACGGAAATTTTACCGTGTTGGGGTGCTAGCGATCCGATATCTATTAACTATTGTGGAACGTGGCCCGGATACAGACAGGTAGACATGTTTAAAAGCACCACCACACTTTTATTTACAGCCACTATTTACAACACAGTGCACACAAACCCCCTAAACTCCCCCAAAGTCCAGGCCTCACACTGCCTCTTTCAATCTTGAGGCCGCCTCCTTTCCTCCTCCTCTTCCTTCGCTCCCGGCTCCAGCCCCCAAATGGAGGGAGGCGGCCCCTTTTATCATCACCCGGTTGTGCTCCAGGTGCCTCCCGACAATCTTCCGTCGGCACTCCCCAGTGTGGCGGAAGTACTGGCTGTGCACTTGGAAGCACTCCGGGTGTCCCTGGTCTTCCTTCCCCCAGCACTTCCGGGTGTGGCGGAAGTGCTGAGGGTCAGGGCTCCTCAGGCATTGGGGCACCCCCTGGCGGGCCCCCTATATAAATATAATGAATTATTATTATAGGGTTGAGCTTCCAAGCTCAGTTCCCGTGGTCCCCAAAGCCACCAGGGCGGTTGCCCCCACATGGTCTGGGGGAGGCGTAAGCCCCCCTCTGGTCCTTCGGGGCGTCCTGGCTGGGTACCACCCCCAGCCACCTGTGACACTATGCACAAAGGGGTACTGAAAAATAACTGGAATTGGGGGAAAAAAATTGTTTTAATAATTTTTTACTTACTGAGACTGTAGTCTCCTTCCAAATCCTCTCCATGTGAATGAATGCACTTGTCCCAATGGTTTTTGCACTGGTGGAAACATGTTTTGGAATTTCTGAAGAGAAATGTTGTCCAAGGCCTGCAGCGATTTTTCTTTGACTTCCTCCACAGTACAAAAACACTTTCCTTCGAGTTCTTTTTTCATATACGGGAACAAGAAAAAGTCTCACGGATCAAAGATCAGGCAAGTAGGGAAGGTGGCAAGATCTCCAAGAGACACACAAATCAATTCAGAAATCTCTTCAATAGTCCGACGGCAATCTTCGTAAATTTAAATGCGAACTTTTTCAAGATTTTCATCATTTCTAATTGTAGAAGGTCAGCCAGATCTTGGTTGGTCTTCATGTGACATTTTCCCTCGTTTGAAATGCAAAAACCACTCGTAGACCTGAGTTTACTTAGAGCATCATCTTTCAAAGCAGGTTCAAGCATCACTACAGTTTCAGCAGCTGCTTTCTCTAAGAGAAAATAGAAATGAACGCAGACTCGCTGTTCTGATCATAAAGCCCTTGAGCGAGGCCCTTAACCTGCAGTTGTTCCAGGAGTTCTGTACAAATAGCTGACCTGGTGCTCTGACCCTAATACTCCCTGGAGAGTACCGTATATACTCGCGTTTAAGTTCTCCCGTGGATACTTCAGGACTTGCTTTTACTGTATAAGTTCCAGTATTTTATAATGTCGTCGAATGTGGAAGACTCACGCTACTGGTCCAAGAGATTATGATATGCTAACGCCCACCTGAGAGAGTAACCACGGAGCATACAGCCTTTTTTTTCAATGTGGGTGCGACAACGTGCTGTATCAGCGTGTGCTCCTAACCTCTCTCTCTCTCTTCTATTGTGCCTACTTGACCACACAGTAATAACCAAACTATTCCGAAGTGACGTGTGCACTGATTTGTGTTTTGATGTATCTCGCACCCTCGTACACCTTTATCATATTGTGAATTTCCCCCTGGGATTAATAAAGTATCTATCTATCTATCTGTTTTGTCTTGGTAGAGTAATATATTGCTGTACTTTCCCCTATTGTATTATTAATATGTAGCCTTTGTCAGAATGCGTAATCTCACAGACTTATCACTGTTTATAAGGTACTAGCAAAATACCCGCGCTTCGCAGCGGAGAAGTAGTGTGTTAAAGAGTTTATGTAAACATATATATACATATCTACATATACACATATATACATATATACAGTACATACATATACACATCCACATATATATATATACACACATATCAACATATATATATATACAGTACACATACATATACACACATACATACACACACACATACACATATATACATATACACATACATACATAGTGCGTTGTAACACGGGCTGTGATTGTTACATGGGAGGGAGACGACAAATCACAGCTTCTCACTTTCTAATCGGGCCTGTGATTGGTGCTTTGACGGATGCCCAGATCCCACAGTATCTCCCCTTAGGAGAGAGGCGTTAGGCAAGTGTAATTGAATAGCGGTGCTGCAAGTTTAGCTGTACACCTGTTTTTAAGGCTTATTGACTGAAAGGGGCTTTCATGAAAAAAGTTAGGGCTTTGCTACAGGATACACCCTCCACAAGTTAAGGAAGTAAAAATAAAGGTATATATTTGTGTTTTATTTAAACCTTTTAAGTTTGTATGCGGGCGGTATGGTGGCGCAGTGAAAGGTGCCAGTTAGGAGACCCGGGTTCGCTTCCCTGCATGGAGTTTGAATGTTCTCCCCGTGTCTGTCTGGGTTTCCTCCGGGTACTCCGGTTTCCTCCCACAGTCCAAAGACATGCAGGTTAGGTGCAGTGGCGATTCTAAATTGTCCGTGGTGTGTGGGTGTGTGCGCCCTGCGGTGGGCTGGCACCTTGCCCGGGGTTTGTTTCCTGCCTTGTGCCCTGTGTTGGCAGGGATTGGCTCCTGTATTTAGGATATAGCAGGTTGGTTAATGGATGGATGGACATTTGTATGCATAGCCCCATTTGCCCGTTTTCGTTTTTTTTCTTTCTTCAGTAATATTTCAGCAAACCCGGAGCTTGTCAGTTCAAATCCTGGTACTGACACCACTGTGTGACCCTGAGGAAGTCACTTCACCTGCCTGTGCTGCAAAAAACAAAAGTAATGTAACAAATTGTACCTCAGATGTTGCAAGTTGCTGGAATAAAGGCATAAGTCAAATAGATAAATATGTATTATACACATAGGAACTATTCATTTATTTTCAGTTAAGTCATCTGCAGCAAACCTTTATAAATGAGGGTTTCTCCTTTTTAGATAGTGCAAACTGTTTCTTCTTCATTGAGGTTTTCTCTTGGAGAGCTTTTTTCATTTCATTGAAAATTAAAGCAGCAGCTGCCAAAATATGTAGCTTTCTTATTAATTTTTCAACATTGTGTAAATTAACATTATTAAGTAACATAAAAGGTTTAAATACTGGTTATCCTTTTACACTAAAATATTACTAAAGAGATACAAAAAAAGTAAAATGCATATGTTGTTTTTCTTTAAGGAGATTAAATATTACTGAAGAAAGAAAAAAAAAAACTAAAACAGCCAAATGGGGCTATGCATGCGAACTTAAAAGGTTTAAATAAAACAGAAATATCTACCTTTATTTTTACTTCCTTAACTTGTGGAGGGTGTATCCTGTAGCAAAGCCCTAACTTTTTTCGTGAAAGCCCGTTTCGGTCAATAAGTCTTAAAAACAGGTGTAAAGATATTGACAATAGCTACGCAAACCCACCAAGACATGGAATCGTTTAAATCAAGGCGCGAGTCGAAAAACACCATCCCATACTATTAGTTAACGATTAACACATTTCTATATGTATTGTAAGCATACAATACAACTGATAATATGTTGCGCTTATTTATCTGGTGTACCGACATTTTTGCGCGTTTAACGGCTGAAATCCAACGTGGTTTGTGCCCTTCAGAATGAAAACAGTTTGCATTTACTTTTTAATAAAAGGCGAGCTTTTAAGCCTGAGAAATCGCCCCGAAATGCACACGTTTAATTGCACATGTGTTAATATGTATGCATACACAGTATTAAAGGACAATCAACAATTAACGTCATTTACCTTCGTTCCCGCGTTTGAGTCGTGCTGTAAATCTCTTCCTTGTTTTCAGTTCACGTGATTACGTAGGAGGCTTGATGACACGATACGTAACTCCGCCTCCTCCATTACAGTATATGGACAAAAAAGAGGTTCCAGTTATGACCATTACGCGTAGAATTTCGAAATGAAACCTGCCTAACTTTTGTAAGTAAGCTGTAAGGAATGAGCCTGCCAAATTTCAGCCTTCCACCTACACGGGAAGTTGGACAATTAGTGGTGAGTGAGTCAGTCAGTCAGTGAGGGCTTTGCCTTTTATTAGTATAGATTATTGTATATAACTTATCCCCACCTTCCCTTCTATATCTATAACCTCAGGCAATTACATGTAGTAAAAAGACAAGCAGAAGTTAATGTATTATTGATAATATTCATAAATAATAACAAGATGCAAAGTACATTTGAATATTGGCAACCATACAACCTGATTAAATGGTGATTTGTAGTTCAGGCGGCACACAGACTTATAGTTACTTAAAATGTCTCTACTTAAGGCATCATTGGTGCTCAGCTTTCAGCCACATGTCTGTTCAAAATGGCTGCTGAGCTGTGTTCTTCATTGTGTTGTCTTCATCATCACAGGTTAGCAAGAGAGATGCTTCTTTCAGATGTTGGTTAGTAAGAGAGAGATACTTCTACATCATCACAGGTTAGCAGGAGAGAGATTATGAGGTTAAACACGTACATTTATAGATGTTCTGTCCAACCTCTACAGCCAATAGGACATCATGATACTTAAAGGCCTCTGAGACAAACCAATTCCAAACAGCCATACCTCAGACCAATGGGGGAATAGAACATCTTAACACCTGCCCCCAAACCATATGTGAAAGTACACCTCAGCCTGTTTGCCGGGGTAGAAATGACTTTAGCAGAGAAATACTCGGCAAACTTGGTTAAAGCACATCCTCTCTCAACTCTGTGGTAAAATTCAGAAAGGTTCAGTCGTAAATTGGGAGAAGGGTAAACACTAAATTGCATTGCTTTGCCTAAATTATAAATAAAGACATACAAAATATTTATCAAGTTATATGTAAAATCTCACAACACCCCTTATCTATGATGGAGCGTTCGATAAGAAAAAAACATGAAACTGATTTTAAATTAACGTTGTTGAAGTAGTGAAAGAAATTGGTAACCCCGCTGCTGCAACAAAATTCAATGCGTCTGAGAAACTGGTGCGAGATTGGAGGAGGCAAGAAGATGTAAAAATAAATAAATAAATAAATAAAATTTAAGTGTCGCATTTTTGAACTAGCATATAAGTCGGGGTCTGATTTGATTTGATCTGAGGAAAACACTTCAGCGGATAGTAAAGACTGCCCAGCAGATCATCGGCTGTTCTTTACCCCCTCTGGATGAACTGCACAGCTCTTGCTGCCTCAGGAAAGCAGAAAATATCTTAAAAGACTCCTCACACCCCGCTCATGATATGTTCCAACTGTAACCATCACGCTAATGATAGAGGAGCATCAAAACAAAGACTAATAGACTGACAAACAGTTTCTACCCAGGTTGTTATCAGGGCACTGAATGCCACCTAATCACCTCCAATGCAGCAGTGCAATAGACGCCATCTTGTGCAATAGTGTTCATGTGCAATTAAGGTCTTATGGTGAATGTTTGTGTTCTGCCTTATTTCTTCTTATACTTTCGCAATTATATTTATTTATATTTTGACACTGCAGGGACTGCACCTAATTTCGTTGTATTTGTTACAATAACAATAAAGATATTCTGATTTAGATTTTATGATCAATTTTTTTTTGGATTTTAAGACCAGACTTATATGTGAGTATATATGGTAATAATAATACATTTTATTTATGTGGCGCCTTTCCCATGCTCAAGGTGCTTCAGAGTCTCATAAAGAAACAGCAGGTGTATGTAACTTTGTAACAGATGTTTCCTGAATAGAACATTAAAGCAGCTAGATACAGGATAGACAAAGGTATTAAATAGAATAACAGACAATAAACCAGAGTGAAATATTAGATTCAATACTAAAAGGAAGCCTAGCAGATCACATCATTTGTGATATAACAGACACACACACACACACACAGATTATTGTAAGCCTCCAGACAGAGAGGTAACTGAAAGAGGAAGCAGAATGTCAGGTGAAGTTCAAGGCCTTCCTGAACAGATGAAGTTTTCAGTTGTTTTTTTAATGAATGAATGGAGTTGGCTGATCTCATTAATTTCAGGAGGTCCTTCCAAAGTCAGGGTGCAATATATAGCTGAAGGCCCTGCTGTCACTCTTAGAGTGCTGGCTGGTTGGGGGAGCACAACAAGATGGCCAGAATCAGAGGACCTCAGAGCGATGCGATGGAGAAGGTCACTGATGTAGTCCACTATGAGGCCATTTAAAGCTGTGTAGGTTAATAAGATAATTTAATGTTCAATCCTGTAAGACACAGGGAGCCAGTGGAGGTGAAGCAGGATGGCTTTGATGTGCTCGCTGTTGGTGGTCTGTGTTTGGACTCTTGCACCAGAGTTTTGAATCAGCTGGAGCTGTGATATGTCAGGTAGAATGCCTAGAGGGGGCTGGGTGGTCTAGTGGCCTTGGAACTCCTGCAGATTTTATTTTTTTTCTCCAGTTGTCTGGAATTTTATTTTTGTTTTTTTCTGTTCTCCCTGGCCATCGGACCTTACTTTTATTCTATGTTAACTGGTTTTGTCTAATTTTATTTCTTAAATATTTTGTCTTTTTTTCTCTTTGTTTATCCTGTAAAGCACTTTGAGCTTTATCATTTGTATGAAAATGTCCGCTAGATGATAAATGTTGTTGTTGATATAAGATTTAGAACCGGCACCTGTCAGCAGCGAGTTACAATAATCGATGCGGGATGTGATAAAAGCAGGGACAAGTTTCTCAGCATTAGTAAAGTAGACGAAGGAGCGAACACGGGATATGTGACGGAGGTGGAAGTAGGAAAGTTTCTTAATGTGGTTTATGTGAGTGGAATAAGAAAGGGAGGAATCGGAAATGACCCCAAGATTCCTTGCATTAGAAGAAAGTCTGAGACCATCGTTCGTGAGTGACTGAGCAGGAGTTCATTGTCTTAAAAATGAGTATTAGTAAGAATATAGAAATATTTTCAGCATATGGGTTGCAAATGCTGGTGGTACAGTGGAAACTGGCACGACCATCTTGCCAGTGTAGTAGATTGTGTTTGAATCCCAGCTCAGCTGTGTGTGGTCGTCCTGTGTCCGATGACTTTTTCCTCGGGATGTTCTGCTTTTGCTCTGGCATTCCCACATCACGTGTGCTGCGCCAGTTGGGAGGTGGGATTTTAAGTGTCTATATTGTTGGTTGCTACCTTGATCCCAACCCCTGATGGGTGTCATTTCTGCCGCATTGCTACTAGGGCTGGGCGGTATAACCAGAATTCTATATTACGGTATTTTTAAAAATTATACCAGTTTCATGGTATTCAACGGTATTTTTTTCCCCATGCATGAGTGGATGTTAACCACATTTTCCACTATAATTACTGCAGTAGACTGGCTAAGATTAACCTATTCCACTGTCATGAGAATTATACATTGTACAAAAAAAAGTTTAATGTGCACAGAAGTATTAATACAGGTTTGCATGGCCCCATAAAGTGATAGTTTTCAAGGGGGTGGCACTAATGAAGAGAAGGAATCACAGTGCATGACTGATGCAATCAAATTATAGAACCTTTTTATTAAATAAATTTTGCAAACAACTTAAACTATAATTTTGACAACATATTTTTAACCATCCAAAGAGGCATTTAGACTTAGTAAAATATTCAGAGGTGCTTGTCAAAAGTTGTATTACACTGAACATGTCTTAGAAAAGGAATAAAGAGTAAATGTTTTTTGTAAACCAACTCCACTTTCTGTTAATGTTGTCAATCTCTGGCCACTGACACGTTAGCTATATGGATTGTAATGGCGTTGGTTATCTCGATCCACCGCTTGGTTTTTTTGTCGTAGGCAGTACCTCTAGCAAATGCGTCTACAAGTAACGTCTGACTCGAGTGTCCTTTAGCTTTTCCAGTTTTACGTGAGGACGTGGAGGGTGCCAATCTTAGTTCCATACATTCATGGTACACCAAAGCATTATTGCGGCTAAGGTGGTGCAGCAAATTGCTCGTGTTGCCTCCTCCGGTGACAACTTTAGCTCCACAGCATTTACAGTAAATAGTTGTTTGGTCCACATCCGACCTTTTAAAACCAAAATCTCCAGACAACAGACACAGCTCCTTTTTTCGGCCAAAGTTCTTCTGTGTCATCATGTTCAACTTTATCGTCTGCTACACCTTCCGTTTCAGAATCTCTGTCCATTTTCACCGCTCAATACCTCCACTAACAAAAGTACTCCGTTGCATGCGTGTTTAGTGGTGTAGCAGTGAAAAAGGTCCCCCCTTAAACATTTTCCCGCTGCGCCACGTTCCGAACGTTGTTTGGGCTATTTAAACCGGTATTGCGGTATAAGAAAAATCCATATCATAACAAAAATAAAAAACGGTTTTTGGTATGAACCGGTATACCGCCCAGCACTAAATGCTACCTTCTCGCTACTTACTGTTGTTCTGCCTTCATGGCTGGTGAGTTATTTTGAATCATTGTCTGAAACTGTTTGCCACCAACACTGGATTAGAATTCATATTTTCAAATAAATACCATTATTAAGGTAATTGTAGCACAGATTGGCAGTAGGTGGTCTGCTGTACCTCTGAGTAAGCAATTTTCCTGTTAGGTCCCAGCTGCCATTGTGTTAAGCAGTGTGATTCGATGGTCGACACATGCACCCTTAGAGCTCCTCCTGACGAAATGACTGTGGGGAGGATGAGGGCCTACAACTGAAAACACAGTCATGAGGGTGAAATCGCTAAACAACGTTGGGGGCACAACCTGTGAGAGGCAGATGACCCAAAGCCTGTTCTGGCTGCTTTTGCCCTTTGAGAATCATTTTCATTTGTCAAGACGCTGCGGGCACTAGGGGGTGCCCCACAGCCCCAAACACCAGACTCAACTCGGGCAACCACAACATTGTGTAAAATAAAATGGTGCCTAATGCACAATAATTCTATTACAAGGTTAAATCAGTCCAGCACAGTAATAACGTACAACTGGTGCCCTTCTGTCTTCTTCCATGGGTGTCGCCCTCTTCCTCCTCTACCTCTCTGAGGCAGATGAGGTGGCGTCTTCAGTGTTAAAGCACTGCACATCATAAACCAGGGATGCCCAACTCCAGTCCTGGAGGGCCGCAGAGGCTGCAATGTTTTATTCTAACCCTTTTCTTAATTAGTGATCTGTTTTTGCTGCTAATTAACTTCTTTTGAATTAATTTTAATTGACTTGGTTTTTAAGAAATGTTTCCCTGAATTTCTTCATTGTTCCTCTGAATTGCTTCATTTCCTTCCTTAAATGGCACCCAAACAGAAGTGAAATGTGAAGTGAAGGAGCCAACAGAAGACCACCTAAGTCAGGGCCTCAAACTCCAACCAATTTCAGTCCAGCCAGTTGCTTAATGATGCGCTGAGTCTTGTTGTTAATTAAACCTGTTCTTTAATTCTGTGGCTTGTTGCTGCTCTCATTGTGCAATAGCAGAAATTTCCAAAATTGTGGATTTTCTCTTTTCTAAGAGCAGATCAGCATTGCTGAGACCTTCACCTTTCTTTATTTTCAGATACTGTATGATGGTCACTGTTTGCTGGTCCTGTTTTGGCTCATTTTGTATCTCATTATTGTTTGGCTGCTAATTGAGGAAAAGGAAACAATTGAGGGGTCTGAGTCTTCAAGAGCAAGTCAAATAAAATGAATTCAAAAGAAGTTAATTAGCAGCAAAAACAGGTCACTAATTAAGAAAAGGGTTAGAATGAAAACCTGCAGCCACTGCGGCCCTCCAGGACTGGAGTTGGGCACTCCTGTCATAAACAATTCCGTGCCACTCGACCAAAGTAGGGATAGGTCCTCACAGGTGGTGCGGTGGTAGTGCTGCTGCTTTGCAGTAAGGAGACTGTGGAAGATTGTGGGTTCACTTCCCAGTTCCTCCCTGTGTGGATAGCGCTTTGAGTACTGAGAAAAGCGCTATATAAATGTAATGAATTATTATTATTATTATTATTATTATTATTATTATTATTATTATAGCGTTCTGCCGCAGCTGTCTCTCGTGGCACCCAACTAGCGCAACAGGGCTGCTTCTCAGGACTACAGCTTCCAAATGGGAGTAGAGGGGTTCTGCCACCCTGTGTATAGAGGGTATACATGGCCCCGGAAAGTGGCCTTCTGGCTGGAAAAGGTAACAGCAACTAAACTGGCCGGGATGCCTGTCCATCCACATCTTTCTGTTGTAGCCTCCAGGTCAGGTAAGGAAATTAACCTCAATCCCTGTCAGCATGCCAGTCCATCCAGTACTTACAATGCCCAAAAGCGAGCTCTGTGTGTCATGGGGCATATGTCATACCCCATGACACAGAGGAGCCAACCTTAGATGGGATTAATTTTCATTACATTCTCTTGATTTGTATTTAACCTGAACGTTCATTATTTCATTCATTTTTATGAACTTGCTTATTCCAGCGTGTTGTCTGTTCTGCCAGCATCCTTTGCATGACACAAAGGGATGCCAATCCATTAACAAACACTGTGACTTCTACACCAGTCTGTATCCATACTGAGGCAACTTAGTCACTCGTCCGCCTAACCTGCTTGTGCTCAGAATGCAGGGGAGAACTCGCTGACATGGTAAGAAAGCACCAATCCCACACTTGCAGGGGCCACTTTACGAATCAAACACGGGTCATTAGAACTCTGACAATTGAAATCTCTTTGTTAAGGGGGCGCTTGAATAATGTGTGGTCTACTCTTCTCTTTTTTTTTAGGCTCCGTTTCCTTCATTGGCATCTATCTGGTCTTTGGCTATGGAGCGTCTCTACTTTGTAACCTGATTGGATTTGTCTACCCAGCTTATACCTCGTAAGTTTCTTTTTCTGATTCAGTAACCCCTGTCCTCAGTGGCTAATATCCATTTTTTTGCTTATTATTTTCATTACTGTGTCCATGCTACCTTGTGTGATGGACAGTAGGGCTGGGCTGACATTAATTCAGTCCGCTTACCTGTTCTGGGAGGCCTGTCTGATAGGATGGATGCAAGGGGGTTTTGCCTCCTCTAAGAGTATTTTCACCCCAAACACACTAGATGCCCATACCTGTACCTTCAGGGCATGTTGGGAATTGTGGTTCCGTGGGGGTGGCCCTGCTCAGTTCCTGGGGCACCTACAGGGGGAGCTGCTGGGGAGGGCTGTCCCTACTTTCAGGGGCTTCCGTCTGACCTGGGAGTATTCCTAGATCTGGCATATAGGGGGCCTCTTCTGTCCACTCAGGGGTCAGAGTTGGGAGGAGTTGGATGAGACTGCATGGGAGGTGCAGAAAAGTAACTTATTGCTTGATGTGCAATCTAGAAAGAAAGCAACTGTAACCCTGCAGAGATACTGTCTGAAATATGTGAATCCAGAGCCGTGTTGTGAAATTATGTCTAGGGACGTGGGGTGCTGCAGTGCCCCCTACAGGCCACACTAGGAGTGGGCACTACAGAGTAACCACAATAAAGATACCAAGGCAAGAAATGTACAGTGATGCTCGACAGTCTGTGAACCTTTCAGGGTAGTCATTATATTAGAGATTGTGTGAAATGGAATTCGTAATGAATGTATACAATACAATACAATACAGTTTATTTTTGTATAGCCCAAAATCACACAAAATCAAGTGGTCTTTTCACTTTTATTTTAAAACTTCAGTAAAAACAATATTTGGAATTAACTTTCCTTCAAGATCGCATTGAATTTTGATTCCGTGTTTGGACTTACATCGTGACAACGCAACATATAACTGCCCGTGAGTGAATATTGTTTCTTTCTCTCTAATAAATAAACCGACTTTTTCAAATATTTGTCCCCGTGATTTTTAATTGTCATAGCAAAAGCTATTCTAACGGGAAACTGTAAATGTTTTAATATGAATGGCATATCAAGATCTCCTTTGGTGTCAAATGTTATTCGTGGAATATGTACTTCATTAAATTTGCACATAGATCATTATTGTTCTTTTTTGAATTCTATTCTCTTTCTTCTTCACTTAGTCGTTGATGTGTCATCTAGAACGTATAAAATTATTGTCCTGATAAGGACTTCAGTGAATGTTTCAAATAGATTGTATGTCTAAAAATACTGTCTGGAAAAGCTTCTTTAAAGAATTAACCTGTGGACTTTTCATAAACGACTTAAATGAGGAAAAAGTAAAAATTTATAAGAGCTGTGAGCGCAGGAAATGTGTCTGACAAAAGCATTCACACGACTGAGAGGTGAGATGACCCCGTGGTCTTTTTTGAGAATGGATGTAAGTAGGTTGTAACTCAGGGGACTCCAACACGTCGCTCGCGAGGTACCGGTAGCTCACAACCCCTTTCCAAGTAGCTTGCCAAAGAGTTAATGAATCCTACATAAATCTGAAAACTTGATTAGTCAAATTAGGGGTGGGCGATCTTTCCAAAAAATCATATCATGATCCACAATCTGAATTGCAATCGGTCTTTTCAATGTGGCATACACTTAAGAGAATATCCGGACACAAACTCCTCAAGACCTAAGTAACACTTTATTTTAAATATCAAACAAAGTTGAATTCAATTGTTCTCTTGTTCGCTAGCTAAGTGGAGTTAAGGTACACGCCCCGAAGCTGGCGAGTGAGTGAGGAAAGCCTACCACCCCAAAACCCCACCCCCCTTGGCCCACTTCCTTTTTCTCGGATTTGTGCAAATAAATCAGTACTGCAAGGGAACTACATAACGAAATGAGAGAAGTCGCAAAATCAACCGGAATGTTAAAGCAAATTATAGAAAAAAACCTGATCTAAATCCGTTAAGTAGTTCTCTTGTGAAAGCGGACAGACAGACAGACAAAGAGACATTGCATTTTATATAATAGTAAACCTTCAAAATAATGTGCAGTTAAAGTCTCAACAGCATTCTCTGCATTTCTGGAGCTTAGTAGAGTGAGATAACTATAAGAATCTTCACCAAGCAGCTCTGAAAATGTCTGCTTTGTTTGGGTCTCCACACCTCTGCCTTGTCTGACATGAATGTCATGAAATCAAAGTTCAGAACCAGACTGACAGACGAACATTGAAATGACTCCATAAGAGTGAACCCAAGTGGCTACACTCCACCATACACCTCAGTGCCAGTCATCTGACTAACTAAAAACACATCACACATGCAACTGGACCTGTGAATAAAGTGACTCAGTGACATGTGACAAAATGACAAATGAATAAGTCATATCTGTGGATCTGGAATTGCATTCATGTTTTAATTCAATAATGTAAGACACACTAGAAAATGCATAAAGACATACAAAATGCACTTGCAGATGAACTAAATATTTTTTGTGATGTTTTAATGCAAAATGTGAGTTGTGGACACCAACATTTTGTAAATGTTCAGGCAAAACAAGCTTATTCAGTTTGTTTGGGTTGAAATAAGCTATGAGAATATATAAATGTTAGAAAACATGAGTAGCTCTTGGCCATTTTCATTTTGTAAAAATAGCTCTGAGGGGGGGGGGAAAAGGTTGGAGACCCCTGGTGTAACTTGAAAGAATCTCATGGCAAAAGTCTCCATCTCGCGGGACTTGCTTTCAGAAAGTCTTGTCGCAGGATTATATTTTATATAATAGAGAGATTGTCTTGTTGATGCATGCACTTTGAGTCCAAATTGATATATTTTTTTAAACTGATGGCCTGATATTCTCCCTTTACACTTACAATGTATTTATTTGGCTGACGCTTTTATCCAAAGCAACATACAACATTTGAGATACAATTGGTTACATTTGTTTTGTTTCTCCAATTGGAGTACAGGCAGGTGAAGTGACCTGCTCAGGGTCACACAGTCTCAGTGGTAAAATTCTTCTTACTCTTCTGAGAATTATTTTGATATTTCTCAGAATTCACGATTTTCATAAAGTTTTCCAAGACCATTCTTTAATTCATTCGTTCATTTTCCACTGCTTATCCAAAACAGACTTAGCAGTGAGGCCCATTCATCCCTTCAACTCATACTGCAGGATCCCAAGGCGTTTCCAGGCCTCTAAAAATTGGGAGAGCATCCATATTGGACACCCAAACCACCTCAGTGGGCTCCACTTGATGGGGAAGGTCAGCGGTTCTCTGCTCTGAGCCTCTCCTGGATATCACCATATCTCTTAGGGGGGAGCCCAGCCACCCTGCGGAGAAAGCTAATTTCGGCGGCTTGTACCCAGTCTCATTTCTTCAGTCATTACCCAAAGCTCATGACCATAAGTGAGGAGTAGGGATGTAGAACAACTAGTAAATTGAGAGTTTTGCCTTCTGACTCGGCTCCTTCTTCACCACTACAGATCGGTATAGCGACCACATTACTGCTCTTGCCGCCCCAATCTGTCTGTCGATATATCACCATCCTTTTTCGTCTCATTAGTGAAGAAGACCCTGAGACAGGGAACATTGGGGATTGGCCAGGGTCCCCAGGAGCATAGGGGCCCCATGGTGATTCTGATGTCTGTGTATGTTTCTGTTTTGGTATCAAAACAGGGTCCCCAGCACACTGCTTTGCCTGGGGGCCTATGATGCGAATAACCCTAACCCTGCCCTGAGGTACTTAAACTCCATCACTTGAGACAGTAACTCACCTGCCACTTGGAGAGGGCAGTCCACCTTTTTTCAATTGCCTCAGATCTGGAGTTGCTGATTCTCATTCCCTGCCACTTCACACTCAGTTGCAGACTGACACAATGCCTTGCTGATGAAGCCAACAGGACCATGTTGAAAAAAGCAGTGACACAATTTTAAGGCTTTCACTGGGCACCCTCCACTACCCGGATTATCATGTCCATGAAAATCACAAACCGTATAGGATACAAAGCACAGCCCTGGCGGACTCCCACACCCACTGAGAACAGTGCTGATGTTTTTCTGTGTATGCGGACACAAATCTTAGTGTGATTATACAGGGGCCGAATAGCCCTTATTAGGGGCCCCAAAACTCCATACTGTCCCAGCACCTTCCATAGAGTCCCTTGAGGAACAAAGTCACATGTCTTCTCTAAGTCCATGAGACCCAAGGGAGACCAATTGAGTGTATTCCATGCCCCATCCAGAATCCTCATCAGGGTAAAGAGCTGGTCCACCGTTCCACAGCCTGGATGGAATCCACATTGCTCCTTCTGGATCTGAGGTGCCACGACCGAGTGGAGTCTCCTTTCTAGTAAACTGGCATAAGCTTTTCCAGGGAGGCATAGGAGAGTGATTTCCCCCAATAGTTGGTGCACACCATCCAGCTAGTGCTGTTATGTAACATCACACAATGGTCCAATATTCATTTTCTCAGTTTTTTAGGTGAAATACTCCTCTGCCTCTGCTAAATGTGATACAGCTGCCTGGATGATTAGACTATCCAAAAACAGTGCATAGAGTTGTCCCCCACGGTATGGGGGAGTGGCAGGAACATTTAGTCGATTAAGAAAATACAATTTGGCTAAAAATTTTTCGGCAGTTACATTGATTAATTGCAAAACATAAGATGCTGATGAAGAGGTGCGAGGAAGTTTAAGGTGGCCCAGAATTACAAGTTATTTCGTAGGCTTCGGGGATTCTAGTGTTAATCATGGCATCCCTAGTCTGTATTTAGTGATTTGACAAAAGTATACAGTAATCCCTCACTTATCGCGGGAGATAGGTTCCAAGGCCGACCGCGATAACTGAATTTCCGCGAAGTAGGGACACCATATTTATTTAATTATTGAACGTGTATTTGGACGTTTTTAAACCCTCCCTGTATTGTTTACAACCCACCCTTTACTCTATTAATAACAGGGACAACTGCTAAGCAATATGAAATTGGTAGATAAGTTTACACTTACTGTATAGTGAAGTACACATAGCTATATATGGCGTGATAATGGTGATGAATATGCTGCGCAGTAAAAACATTGTGATCGGCAGTTGCTGCCGCTGCTTCTTTTTCACACACAGCACAGTGTAAAGTAAACCGCTTTTATTAAAAGAATCAAAACAGTTGTCCAAAGTGCAGTAGAGCATTCAATAAATCTTTAAATAAATAATCCTTAAAACAGTTATGAAGTGGAGGTTTAAAATACACAAGAATAACAATCCTTTAACACGAGGTTAAAACGTCAACAGAAAGCAGTCTTTAAAAACAGCATCAGCGTCTGACCTGCTTCTCCCATGCGGGCTCTGCAACAGGCGAGACGCTCTTAATGCAGCTGACCTTCTCTACACTGTCCTGCTACAGCTGTTTGGCTCGCCTCACCGGTCATCCACCTTCCGGTCACTCTTGCCCTTCAGAATATTCTGCGAGAGCGACCACTGCTGCTACTCCTCGGGTGTTGGCCATACACCCAAGCTACCTGTACAGCTGCACACGAGCCTGCGCTCGCTCGCTCGCACCGACTCTCTCTCTCTCCACTGCTTCCTGCCTCCTCCGTTTCATGTTTCATCTTTCCTTTTCCTCTTTTACTTCTCCTCTCCCCTTAACCGGCTCGCACTTCTCTATATATGCGGGGAGGACATGGCAGCTGCAGCCCATTGGCCACAGGAACAATCATGGATGTGGGCAGTTTCCCACCTGTGCACTTAGGTGAGAAACACCCACACTGCAGATCGCCCTGCGGCTCGCTACAGCTACCACGCCCCCTCGCTAAGCCGCGAGCGCGGCGATTATTTATTTAAAACAAAACGGCCTTTGCTGGAAGAGCTGTGGACCCATAACACCACAGAGATACTGTGGGATCTAGGCATCAGTCAAAGCACCAATCACAGGCCCGATTAGAAAGTGGGAAGCTGTGATTTGTCGTCTCCCTCCCATGTAACAATCACAGCCCGTGTTACAACGCACTTAGTCACCGAACTTGTTTTGTTGTTCTTAGACTAGGAAATACTACTACATGTACTATGTTTAAAAAACCGCGAAGTCGTGAATCCGCGAAAAGTGAACCGCGAAGTAGCGAGGGATTACTGTACAGTAATCGCTTCTGTGTCCCTAATCCCTGATGTTTGCCTGTAGAGTAGTCAGTAGTTCAGCACCCTATGGTATAGCGGGTCCACAGCTGAAATTGAAAAGGCAAGTTTTTAAATAGATAATTGCCACACTTGCGGCTTATAGAGAGCGGTGTGGTAGTGTGGCCTCAGCAGTTCCCGGGCACTTCGTGATGCAGGCAGTCCTTGCTTATGTGCATAGGTGGGGAATTATCTGCATCAGTAATTGATGCTGGGAACTGCTAATCGCCACACCTGAACCACATCCCCATTATATATAGTAGGAGTATGAGTGCAGGAAAAAGAATGTGAACGAAGGTAAAGTGAGAAGAAGGCGGCAGGAAGGAGAAAGCCGGTACGTGAGCCCTAGCAGGGTGTTTGGTTGGCACCTGGGGGCAGTCGGTAGTGGTCGCTCCCGCTGAGCATTAGTGAGGTGCGGGAGTGGCTGGAAGGAGGATGGCTCACCGCTGGCGCATATGGCTGTGGGAGCATACACTGGGGCTTTCACTTCTCAAGTCACGGTCTGGTGGAGCCCACCTGAAACCAGGGATTGGAAAGGCAAACAGACTAGCAGAAGGCAGAGAAGGTCAGCTGCAGGTAGGGTGACTCCCCTGATGCATAGCCTGGATGGGAGAAGCAGGGGAGTCGCCAGTAGAAAATGGTACCAGGCTTTGGTTTTAAAAGGACTGCTTCCAGCCATTGTTTTTAACCTTGTTTTTAAAGGATCTATTTATGTGATTTTTAACCTCCACATTTTTCACTTGTTTTTAATGGATTATTTATTTAATGACTGTTTTTATTTGTATTTATTTGAACACTGTTTTGGTTTTGCTGTTTTGTAAATAAAAGTACTTTGCACATTTTGCACCATCCCCTTGCTTTGTTGTTGATGTGTTCACTGTCCAGCTCATCCGGTTACATTACCGACGGTGTCGGGTTCAAGAGCTCCCCAGAAGCCAGATGGGAGCATGGAGCAGAATCCCGCATCGTCACACACCCACATACAGTGGGCATAAAAAGAATCCCCCCCCTTCGAAATATTCCCATTTTTTGCTTTACAGCCTTAAATGAAAACACACAAACCAATATTTTTTCCAGCTTTATTTACTCAATGCAATCTATAACATCCAAGTGAAAGATATCACAGCTACAGTTCAGAAAAATATTAAAAAATAAAAAACAAGAAGTCCTGAGATGAATAAAGGATCACCCCCCTCATAAACTCAATCAGGTGTAAGTGCCCACCATTTCAATTGCAGACCATGGTTACTGGCTTCCTTCCACCTGTGATCAATTGTAATCCATGTGATTAGTGAAGCATAAAAACAGCAGTTCCTGGAGCATTCCCTTGCTTGGTAGTGCAACTGACAGCAAACAACTGACTAGGGTAGAAGGAAAAATGGATGGGGCAAAATACCATCAAATTCTTGAGGAAAAGCTGCTACCCTCTGCCAGAAAGTTGAATGTTCACCTTTCAACACGACAACGACCAGAAGCACACAGCAAAATTGACCACACGGTGGCTGAAGGAGAAAAAAGTGAATGTCCTGGTGTGGCCAGTCAGAGCCCAGAGCTAAATCAGAAAGATCTGAAGATAGCAGACCACCAACGCTCACCATCTAATGTGACCGAACTTGAACAGTTAAAACTGTAAAGAAGAGTGGGGGGCAAATATCTCGATGTGCAAAGCTGATGGAGAAGAATCTCAGCAGACTCAAGGCTGTCATTAAAGCAAAAGGGGGGTCAACAAAATGACATTGACATTGGTGGGGGGGGGGGGGGTGATCCTTTATTAATCATAGTATGTCTTGTTTTTGATTTTTTATCATTTTTCTGAACTGTAGCTGTGATATCTTTCACTTGGATGTTAAAGGTTGTGTTGAGTAAGTAAAGCCGGGAAGAAATATTTTTTGTGTGTGTTTTCATTTAAGGCTGTAAAGCAAAAAAAAAAAAAAAATTTCTCTTCTTCTTCTTTTCTGTACCCACTGTATATGGAGCCACTGCTGAGGTGCTGTGCTCCCTCTCACCCACTCAGGTGTGCCAGTGAACAGCATCTGGTAATGCCGCCTCTACCTGGTATCTGGTCTCAATTCAGACTGTTTTCCTGTGTGGTTTCTAGTTGGTGGAATGGGCCGCCCACCTCCATTTGAACTGCTGACTCCCTAATTGTATTTAAGAAGCAATTAAAGACCCATCTGTTCTGTGAATATCTGTTGAATTGACTGGGTGGGGGATGTTTTGTGATCTTTCATACTGTTGGTTGATTTGTTGCTTCATTAAGTTTACTTGCTTTATCAATTTGTTAATCTGTTTGTAAGTTTATTAGTTATTACATCTTTTCACTTGAGTCAATCAACTTTTGTTACCTGTCCTACTACACTTGCTGAACAGGCCCAAGCCTAATGTTACTCGATTGCATTGACCTCCTTTATAAGTCGCTTTGGATAAAAGTGTCTGCCAAAAAATAAATGTAAATGTTAGTAATCCTTGAAATCTGAGATCTCAGTCTTTGTAAATAATGATAAGTTCATATAAGGGTGTAGTCACACTGGCAATTCGTTCCATTGTCCGCATGTATCCCTGCACAGTCTAGTTTGTTTGACTAGTGTGATCGCTCCATACTGGGCCAACCATACTGTGCCCTGACCTGCTTGGATTAGGTGGGCCCTAGCACGGTTCAGTAGCATTCGGGAACAATGTGATCGCCAAATGTGCCTGAGCACAGAAAACAGACATGACTTTAACGATGCAACAAGTGCAATTCTCATTTCATTCGATATCTTGTGACTTAAAAACAGGTTTTTATTCTCATCTTACACATGAACATGAATTGTGGTTGGTAAGAAAAGCTGCATATTCATGCCTCCCTTAACATTGTTTGTCACTGTAAAAATCTTATTGCAGCGCAATTAACAGCAAAACACTGCACTGCACACTCAATAAATCTGTTGCCCTGCCCTCCACGACTCCAAAATAGCCACAAAATAAGGAAAATCATTTTGACGTGCATGCTGTCACACCATGTTCGGATCTTGTTTTGGCTTTACACAGTTGCATGGTCATGACAAAAGCGTGCGGCCCGGAACGTTAAGACCAGTGTGAGTGCAGGAGAGTAGGGAGGGGGGGACAATCATGCTTGGGCACGGTACGGAGCAAACATGCCTTGTGCGAGTAAACCCCTTAGTAAGCAATGTTTTCGCTATGAACGAGCTTGTATGTTAAAGATGTAAAAGAAAACTGGATTCAGTCAGACCAGGCCACCTTCTTTCAACTCTCCACGGTCCAGTTCTGATGCCTACATGCCCATAATATGTACTTTGGGCGGTGGACAGGGGCCAGCATAGGCACCCTGATCTGTTTGCAGGTACACAGCCCCAGTCACAGCAAGCTACAATGCACTGTGTGTTGTGACACCTTTCTAACTTGGCCAGCATTAAGTTTTTCAGCAGTTTCTTTGGGATTGCACCAGGTGGGCTAGCCTTCACTTTCCATGTGCCCGTGACTCCCTCACTGGCTCACTGGGTTGTCCTTCCTCGGACCACTTTTGGTAAGCACTAACCACTGCGTAGAGAACACCCCAGAAGACCTTCCATTTTGGAGATGTTCTGATCCTGTCACCTAGCCATCACAATTTGGCCCTTGTCAGAATCGCTCAGATCCTTACACATTTTTCATTGGTAGATGTCCCCTTAATGTTCTACTCTATCTCGTGCTGGTCTTTGTGCACACTGAACTAATGAGTGATGTTTTTCTGATGTAAAAGTTAGATTTTTAGTCATTGGGCTCTAGTTACATCATTGTGTGTGGCAGCTTTAATAATTTCCCAGGAATTGTTACAACTACAAAATTAAACATGGTTCTGTTAAGTTTTATATTCCCATTACACTTTGTGTTTTCAGCTATTTAAGAGTAACTGTTTCTGGCTACCAAAATTTCAGTCATTACCCAAAGTATTGGGGTATGGTTCTGATTAGTGTGTCAAAGACCTGCTATAAATTATTACATTAGAACAATCTAAAACTAGAACAGGCAATCTAGACGAGAACAGGCTTGTCACTTCCAACCCGTGACCTTTAAGAACTGACTACTCACTTGCTACCTAGTGTATCCCACCCCTTGAAAGACAATATTGGAATAAGGGAATCAATGCTATGCACTTTATCTCTCAGTAGTTTTAATATAGTGCTTGATCAGTGTGAAAATCGAAGTTGTCTCCCAGGCGCTCATGTGTGGCACTATTTGTAAATGGAATCACAGTTGGTGGCTTTTTGGACTAGTTTTTGTTTCTTCTTGAACACCACATGATAGATGATGAAAGAGGAAATGGCAGTTGTTTAAAAAATGCTGCTTTGGTTTTGAAATGCTGTATTTCCTGCTTCACCAGCAGCTGTTTATACAGAGTGGGTTTCATTAATCCAATGGAGTAATTCAATACAACTTACTTTTGTATAATGAGTGCAGGCGCGGAGCCTTGAACAAATTCTCCGGTAAAATGCAAGTGTGGATTATATTAATTACTAAGTACAGGATTAATACACAAAGATTGAGATTTGTTCATCCATCCATCCATCCATCCATTTTCCAACCCGCTGAATCCAAACAGGGTCACGGGGGTCTGCTGGAGCCAATCCCAGCCAACACAGGGCACAAGGCAGGGAACCAATCCCGGGCAGGGTGCCAACCCACCGCAGGAGATTTGTTCAAGCACATAGAAAATAAAATAGAAACTTTAACATAAATGGAAATATTAAATATTTTACCATTAAATATTTGTTGAACTATGGCCAGTTGAACACAGAGGAAATGAAAACTGTAAGAGAAAAAGTCAGATCCCCAGTCAGAGTTCTAAAGACCTCGGCCAACTGGCCACCTGCCCCCTACTGGTAATTTTATAGTGACGTCTGTACTGGGCTGTCCAGTCTGATAACAGAATCTTTCCATCCAGTGATTTTAATGATCCCAGCATCTGAGCGGACATTTCCATGGGCAGCAGAACAGCTTGGCATTACAATAGTGGCAACAACAATTTTTTTTTTGTTGTTGTTGCTATAGCATATTATCATACAAATGATGTATCTCAAAGTGCTTTACAAGATGATGAAAGAAAAGAGAAAATATAAGAATACAATTAGGCAATACCAAGTAACAAAGAATAAAGTAAGGTCTGATGGCCAGGATGACAGAAGAAATAAAAAAATACAAACTCCAGAGGGCTGGAGAAAAAAAAAGCAGAATCTGCAGGGGTTCTGAGGCCATGAGACCACCTAGCCCCCACTGGGCACTCTACCTAACATAAATGATCTCAATCAAACCTCATGGTTTCCGGGCTTCACGTGGAAAAATTAGATGATGATGGTCATGTGGACATCTGGCCTTCAATCCATTGATGTAGGGACTGCATGGTGCCCTAATCAGGTGGTGATGGCGCAGATCGCCACCACAGAAAAACTAGAGAAAGTAGGGGTTAGTACAGAGTGTGGAGCCTTGATGAAAATAATAATTCAATGCATATAAAGAATATCAGGGTTACATCAAAATGTAGCTATGAGAAAGTCGTGTTAAAATACCGGGTTTTTAAAGTGCTCCACCGTATTAACCTGGCGAATTTCATTAACATTATACAAAGTTATTGTCTGTTTTTACCTGTATTGTCAGGGGTGCGGAAATCCAACGCCCGACTTGTCCGACACGGGTAAATTGACCGTCGGACAAGCGTGTTTTTCTGGTTTCAGTTGTCCACAGACAAGTGCAATTTTCTGGAGAAAAAAGAATTATATGTGCTGTGCAGGGCACATTTTTACCACTACTTTCAAATTTTAAACATTTGGGTACGTACTTCGTGTGGAAAGTCTACTTAGACATGTTCTTCATGTCTCAAATTGGTCTTCAGTATTGTTTACAAAATGACGGCTGATTTTTCAAAGGGGAAGCACTCTTACGGTCTTACATAAGTATTTTACCCTACTTGGAGATGCGGTCATTTTTTTTCATGCTGACATTACGATGTAATCTGATGATTTTTCATTATAATCGATAACTTTTATATATTATTGATAAAATTCATTGTTTCTACATAAAAATGCGGTCATTTTACTTACAATGTAAGTAATCAGTCCAGGAACCATGCAGTTCAGCTCAAGCAGAAATGAACAGCATTCAGCCCATGCTGTCTGAGATGGTAAAGATTCTTGGGGGAGAAGATGTTGCAAGACAAAAGCTGAAGAACATGGCAGAAAGTGAATCGGGACAGTGTTCTGTTATGTAACTGTAATATATGAAACCGAACTAGTGTAACTATAATGAAGGCATTGTTTATTAGTGAGTTAAAATGATAAGGGAATCTGTTATATAATGTTCTAGAGCAAGGTGGCAAAATACTACTCCCTGAAAGAACTTTTTTCAGTTTTAAAATGGAAGGCAGTTTTGGTATCAATAAAAGAGATCAGAAAAAATAAACTATTTTTCACTTTTGTTATTTGTTTATCGGCAAGTGAATTTAACTGGTGGACAAGTGGATTTTCTAAGTTTACTTGTCCGTGGACAAGTAGAATAAAATTGATTTCCACACCCCTGATTGTTATCACTATTTAATTTTATTACCGGGGGGGTAAACGTTAACATTTAACATTATACATAGTTATTGTCTGTTTTTCACCTGCATTATTATCATTCTTTAATTTAATATTATTTATTGTATCAGTATGCTGCTGCTGAAGAATGTGAATTTCCCATTGGGATTAATAAAGTATCTATCTATCTATCTATCTATCTATCTATCTATCTATCTATCTATCTATCTATCTATCTATCTATCTATCTATCTATCTATCTATCTATCTATCTTTTTTCTTTTTTTTTCTTTTTTTCTTTTTCTTTCTTTTCATTTTTTCTTTTTCTTTCTTTTCATTTTTTCTTTTTCTTTCTTTTCATTTTTTCTTTCTTTACCATAAGCAGTTTGTGACTTTCAGAGGCACCACCACTGGGGAAAAACAAAATTCATTCTAATGTAGCAGAGCGTGATGCCAGCACATGTGACACGTAAGGGTTGCTAAGCTCCCTTTTGTGGCTGCTTTAATGGCTTGCTGTCCCGACAAGGATCATGAGGAATATGTGCCAGTTAGTAAGACTGCAATGAGTGACAATGGCAAACAAAGTAAAACAGCAGGCAAGAGACAGGCAGCTCGAAGCTGTGCTTGTTTTATTATTTTGGTGGTGTTCAATGGGTATCAGCCGGGTAATGTTAATATCATGGCGTTCAGAGTAAGAAGCCTTCATTAATGGTTTTGACTTAGGTTTTGCAGCCATCAGAGGTACAACAAAAGTGGGATAGATGCACTATATTGCCAAAAGTATTGGGACTCCCCTCCAAATCATTGAATTCAGGTGTTCCCATCACTTCCATGGCCACAGGTGTATAAACTCCATGGTCAACTGTTAGTGGTATTTTAACAAAGTGGAAGCAATTGGGAAGAACAGCAACTCAGCCACAAAGTGGTAGGCCACGTCAAATCACAGAGAGGGGACAGCGCATGCTGAGGTGTGCAGAAGTCACCAACTTTCTGCAGTCGATAGCTACAGACCACCAACAGCTCAAGAACAGTGCAGCGTAGAGAGAGAGCTTCATGGGATGAATGGGTGTCCATGGCCGAGCAGCTGCAGCCAAGCCTGACATCACCAAGTGCAATTCAAAGCGTCAGATGCAGTGGTGTAAAGCCCACCGCCTGTCACTGGACTCTCGAGCAGTGCAGACGTGTTCTCTGGAGTGACGAATCACGCAGTCCGATGGACGAGTCTGGGTTTGGCATTTGCCAGCAGAATGGTACTCGCCTGACTGCATTGTGTAAAGTTTGGTGGAGGGGGGATTATGGTGTGGGGTTGGGCTTGGCCCCTTAGTTCCAGTGAAAGGAACTCTTAATGCTTCAGCATACAAAGCCATTTTGGACAATTTCATGCTTCCTCCCAACTTTGTAGGAAAAGTTTGGGGATGGCAACATGACTGCGCATGCACCAGTGCACAAAGAGCAAGGTCTATAAAGAAATAAAGGAGCGAGTTTGATGTGACTGGCCTGCACAGAGAGAGCCCTGACCTCAACCCGACAGAACACCTTTGGGATGAATTCGAGCGGAGACTGCGAGCGAGCCAGGCCTTCTTTTCCAACATCAGGTCTTGACCTCACAAATGCTCTCCTGGTCACAAATACCCATCAACACACTGCTACACCTCGTGGAAAGTCTTCCCAGAAGATTTAAAGCTGTTAGAGGTCCATATTAAAGCCTATGGTTTAAGAATTGGATGTCATTAAAGTTCATGTGTGTGTAAAGGTAGGCGTCCCAATACTTCCATCCATCCATCCATTTTCCAACCCACTGAATCTTAACACAGGGTCACGGGGGTCTGCTGGAGCCAATCCCAGCCAACACAGGGCACAAGGCAGGAACCAATCCTGGGCAGGGTGCCAACCCACCGCAGGACACACACACACACACCCCAAGCACACACTTGGGCCAATTTAGAATCGCCAATCCACCTAACCAGCATGTCTTTGGACTGTGGGAGGAAACCGAAGCGCCCGGAGGAAACCCACGCAGACACGGGGAGAACATGCAAACTCCACACAGGGAGGACCCGTGAAGCGAACCCAGGTCCCCAGGTCTCCCAACTGCAAGGCAGCAGCGCTACCCACTGTGCCGCCGTCCCAATACTTCTGGGACTATAATGTAGCTAAGCACGTACAGGAAAGTCGGTTGAAATGATGATGAGGACAGACAATGAATAAGTGGGCAAAAGAGTGATGGGAATGGAAGTACAGGGGAAGCGGAGGTGCACTTCAGTCACATGTCAATTGTTTGATTTGTAATTTCAAGCTGTGGAGCAGAGGGGGAAATCAGAGAAATGTGTGTCTTTGTCTCGAATATTATGGAGGGCACTGTGTGTATCAGGCCATCTTATTGTAGCCTATTTGGCAACTTGCAGAATACCATGTGGCTGGCTATCTTCTCAACTTAAAGTTTAGATTCATCGGGGCTTTGGATTGAAATTGAGTGTGGGGGTCTTTAAATGTGCAGTATTTCGCTGCCGCTCAGCATTTTTTATGTGTCTTTTTATTATACTGGGAAAGAAATTGGTTTGAGCTTTGCCCTTTTTTGACAGTTAGTCGCCCCTTTACCATCCTATCATTGTCTGTTCAAAGGCCAGTGTCATTTGTAGCCTTATCATTTGGTTGTCCCATTTTCTTTTGAGGTAACCCACCCTTCTTCCTCTGGCAGATTAAATTGCAGGTGTCTGCTCATTTAGCATAAGGAGCAGCTGTGAGTCTCTCATGTCTTTTCTTTTTGGTGACCTTTGCTCTCCGAGTGCCAAGTCAGCCTTGTCCAGCAGCTTGAGGCTCTGCCACCGCCCAGCTCTTTGGTATGTTTGCTGAGAGATTTTTCTTTTTTGCATATCCTGCTTTGAGATGTCTGTTGTTTTTTTTACCCACACAAGGCACAGTGCTGATGAATTACCACCCATGTTTATAGGACTTTTTAGTCGGCCTTTGGCAAATTGTGGCCGCCTTGCCTGTTTCACTATAACCACAATTTTTCCAGTCACCAGAATATGCAACAGTTATGGCTGTCAAAAGCACATATAGTGGATTCAGGAAGCATTCAGACTCCTTCCCCTTCTGCGTGTGTTCTTGTGATGTACATTTAATTTTAAATTGATACATTTGCAATTTTTGCCCATCAATCTACGTACACTCAGTAACCCTTAACAACAAAGTGAACACATGTTTTTAGAAAAGTTTGCAAATGTGTTAAAAGTCAAACACTAAAATCTTTCATTTTAAAAATATTCAGTCCTTTGCATAAGCCCCTTTGGCAGCAATTACGGCTTTGAGACTTCTTGGTTGAAGCTTTGCACACCTTCATTTGGGCAGTTTATCCCATTCTGCTACACAGATCTTCATAAGCTTTGTTAGAAATGGTGGGAAGCACTTATGAACTGCCATCTTCAGGTTTTTCTGCTGATGTTGTGTTGGGTTTAAGTCTGGGCTTTGGCTGGGCCACTCAAGGACACTCATAGACAAGTCCTGAAGCCCTTGAAGCATTGTCTTGGCTGTGTGCTGTGGGTCATTCTTATTGCTGAAAGGTAAACTGTTGTCCCAATCTTGGGTGGCATGCACTCTGGAGCAGGTTTTCTTCAAGGACCTCTCTGTATTTGGCTACATTCAGCCAGCAGCTATACTACATGCACTTCAGAAGAGGGCATTCACCTGAAGCTGTGTGTTCGTGCCTGGCCAGTACCTGGATGGGAGACCACCCAGGAGAAGCTGGGGTTGCTGCTGAAAGAGGTGTTGGTGAGGCCAGCAGGAGGCGCTTATCCTGAGGTCTGTGTGTGGATCTCAATGGCCCAGTGCAGTGATGGGGAAACTGTGCTGTAAAAAATAGCACCGCCCTCTGAATGAAACATAAAACTGAGGTCCTGAGTCTCTGTGGTCATTAAAGGTAGAGTAGGATTTATCCCGATATCCTGGCTAAGTTTTCCATCATTGCTTAGTCATTGTGGCCCGCCCAACCCAATCCTCCCCTGTCTCAGACCCCTTCGCTGCCTAACAACTCGTGTGGTGAGTGTACTGGTGCAAAAATGGCTGCCTTTGCATCATCCAGAGTGGATACTACACATTAATGGTGGTTGAAGTGGCTCCCCATTCACTATGAAAAGTGTTATATAAACATAAGGAATTATTAATTATTGGTCAACTCTGACCAATCTTCCCTGCCACTGTGTAGAACCCCCATAGCATGATACTCTTCCCACCATGCTTCACCGTAGAGATGGTACTAGGCAGGTGAGGAGATGCACCTGTTCCTTGCCAGACACAGCGCTTGGAGTTCTGTCCAGAGAGTTCATAGTTTGTTTTTGTCCTCACTAGGGGGCTGTGCCCCCTGCTCGCTTCGCTCACCAACCCCCGGGTTTGGTTAACCAGATATATAATTTGTTATTTTCATTTCATTCATTTTTTATTTCTTGATATTTGCCAGTAATAAAGCTGTAATGAATGAGTTATTTCCTCCCCAACCTGGCTGCTAGTGCCATGCTGCATGATCTGCATGTCGTGCTGCGTGTCGATCATTTAAAAGCCTGTCCTTTTGTCTCACTTCTTTGTCTCGTGGGACGTTAAAGTGTCTCCGAGAAATTGTAAGTAGGGCGTGACGTGCATGTAGTCTCGCGGGACTTCAAAGTGTCCTCTGAGAAGATCCGAGAAGACCTGCTGTGCATGTGTACCGCGCCAGCATTTTTTGAATTCTTTACGACGTTCTACTTTGTCATCTACTCTTTGTCCTTTATTTCCGGCCCCGGGTGTGGTTAAATGTCTTTCTCACGGGATGTATAACGCTGCTCGCGTTGTGAAAGGGGGGAGGGGGAATGCTGAACGCACGCTAAGGAGTTGCGGTCAGATCAGCTGCTGTCTTGCTGCTGCTGCTGGCAAGCTGTGTGTACTGCTTGTTGTGCTAAGCGTCGATCATTTTAAAGCCTGTACAGCAGCTGTCCTTTTGCCACTTCACGTCTCTGCCGCTCTCGTTGTGAATAGGGGGGGCTGAACGCACACTAAGGAGATGCGGTCGGATCATCTGCTGGCTTGCTGCTGCTACTGGCGAGCTGCATGTTCTGCTTGACGCGCTGCGCGTCGATCATTTAATAGCCTGTACAGCAGCTGTCCTGTTGTCTCACCGCCTTGTCTAGCGTGACGTCAAAGTGTCTTCCGAGATGATCACGTCTTGTCTCCCTCCCAAGATTTTTTTTTATAATAGAGAGATGTTGTCAGAGTTCTTTAAACTGTCACATGCCTTTTACTCAAGAGTGGCGTCCACCTAGCCGCTCTGCTATGAATGCTTGATGAATGGAGTGCTGCTGAGGTGCTCACCCTTCTGAGAGGTTCTTTCATATGAGCAGAGGAATTTCTGAAGCTCTTTTAGAGGGACCATTGTGTTCTTGGTCACCTCCCTAACTTAAGGCCCTAGTTGCCCGGTTAATCAGTTTAGCCAAACAACCAAAACAAGGGAGAAACCTGTGTGGATGTTAGGGATCACGGTTGCCTGTTTAAACCCAACAGACAGATGCTCAGGACACAGGGTAAAAGCACTAAGACGTATTTTAATTCTTCTTCTTATAAACAGTGCCTTAAGCACCACAGACACAATAATACAGGCAAGAAATACAATTCTCTCTTTCTCTGTTTTCTCCTCCACACCTCCCAGCAAGCTTTGCCCACCTCTACCCGACTCCGGCTCACTCGCTGGGTCTTCAGCAGTCCTTTATATAGTTTCTTGACCTGATCTTCCGTTCATGTGATTTGCCAGCACTTCCTGGTCAGACACAGAATTAAAGTTCTGGGTTATAAGGGAAGCATGACTCCCCAGGTCCTTTAACAGAACCCATGGCACCCAACAGGGCTGAGAAACTGAACTCCAAGTCCCGGGATATGCTAGCGCTACACTCCAGGGGAGCTGCCATGTAGCGTTTTGGGGGAGGCAGTGTCCACAAGTAGCCTTCCATCTCAGGGGTGCCCCAGCCAGGTTGAGCTGCCGGCCGTCTCTTACACCGGGTAGTTCCTAACTTCTTCCAATTGACAATTTATGAGGCCAAGTGTTTCTGGGAACACTCCAAAGCTTTAGAAATGGTTTGATCCCCTTGTCCTGATCTTTGCCTCACCAAAATTTAATCACTGAGGTCTGCAGAGAGTTTCTTGGACTTCATGGTTTAGTTTTTGTTCTGACATGCAGGGTGAGAATTGTGGGACCTTCAATATACATTTACTCGCGTGTGCCTTTCTAAGTAAGGTGCAGTCAATTGAGTTTGTCACAGGTGGACTCCAATCAAGGTCTAGAAATATCTCGAGGAGAACCAAAGCAAATGGGATGCATCTGAGCACAAAGCAAAGGGTCTGAAAGATCTAGGGAATGAGAGATTTCAGTTTTTGATTTTGAGGATGTTTGCCAACCTTTCTGTAAAAATGTCTTTTCACTTTGTCATGATGGGTTATTGAGTGTAGATTGATGGGCAAAAATGGGGAATTTATCCCCCCAAAAAATTAAAGCTAACAACACGGTAAAGTGTGCAAAACCGGACTACTTTTTGACTCCACTGTACCTTTTCTGACTGAAACATTTGTTTTTACAAATGTATTGCTAATTGATTGTGCACACAGATGCACCTCTTGTCCATTAAACACGCTTGTTAGCCCTCTGCTACTCCAGTGGATTTGATACCAGGTATGTCAAACCCATACAGCTTCATTTTCTCTCACTCTGTTGCTTACGCTGCTGCCACCAAGCAAGCAAAGCACAAAGACACAACTTCTTCCTGTCCCACCTTCCTGTTTGCATCCACTCACCAACCACACTGACACACACGGCACTCTGGGTAGAAACATAAAAACATAAGAAATCTGACAAATGAGAGGAGGCATTCAGTTCATTTTGTCACTTATTTGTTAAGCTAATCGCTAAGCTGTTTCGATATCTCATTCACATACTTAAGGTATAAGTTTAGAATTTTTCAATCCAAACTTATTTCTTCACGAATTATATTTGGGATGCATAGATTGACTGGCCACCGTTCTAAATCAGACGATTTTCACTAAAACAATACTTGATTGGCAATTGGTAAGTCGACGGTTGTTTTATAAGAGAACAAGAGACGACTGGAATATTCGCCTTTACGCTAAAGAAAGTGGAGTCATAAGCTGAGAAAATGTAATCGGAGGAGTTGTCTTGTGCAATTAGACAAATGAAAAGAAGAGGTACTTTAGTATATTCAGACCTTTTTATTTTGTCCTTCAAATTAAAACTGACCCTGTTTGAGTTTGGAATGCATGCTTGTTTTAAGTGCAGCAGCTTACATTTTTAAATGGGAAACAAAAAGATAAAGACAAATTTGAAATGACTGCTTAGTTAACAATAGGCTTGTTAGGTTAACAGAGAAATGCGTCTTTTACTTAGAAACTTGTCAGCCTTGTGTCTTCTTGATAAACAACTTATGAACATTTGATAAATTTGCAGATTTTAAAAGAATTGTTCTATGTTTATTATTTGTTTCTGTGTGTCATACAGTACATGTTTTAGTAAGAAACAAGTACTGCATAATTAAAATAGATAGATAGATAGATACTTTATTAATCCCAGTGGGAAATTCACATTCTTCAGCAGCAGCATACTGATACAATAAATAATATTAAATTAAAGATTGATAATAATGCAGGTGAAAAACAGACAATAACTATGTATAATGTTAAATGTTAACGTTTACCCCCCCGGATGGAATTAAAGAGTTGCATAGTTTGGGGGAGGAATGATCTCCTCAATCTGTCAGTGGAGCAGGACAGTGACAGCAGTCTGTCGCTGAAGCTGCTCTTCTGTCTGGAGATGATACTATTAAGTGGATGCAGTGGATTCTCCATAATTGATAGGAGCCTGCTGAGCGCCCTTCGCTCTGCCACAGATGTTAAACTGTCCAGCTCCATGCCAACAATAGAGCTTGCCTTCCTCACCAGTTTATCCAGACGTGAGGCGTCTTTCCTCTTAATGCTGCCTCCCCAGCACACCACTGCGTAGAAGAGGGCGCTCGCCACAACTGTCTGATAGAACATCTGCAACATCTTATTGCAGATGTTGAAGGACGCCAGCCTTCTAAGGTAGTATAACCGGCTCTGTCCTTTCTTGCACAGCGCATCAGTATTGGCAGTCCAGTCTAATTTATCATCCAGCTGCACTCCCAGATATTTATAGGTCTGCACCCTCTGCACACAGTCACCTTTGATGATCACAGGGTCTATGAGGGGTCTGGGCCTCCTAAAATCCACCACCAGCTCTTTGGTTTTGCTGGTGTTCAGGTGTAGGTGGTTTGAGTCGCACCATTTAACAAAGTCATTGATTAGGTCCCTATACTCCTCCTCCAGCCCATTCCTGATGCAGCCCACGATAGCAGTGTCATCAGCAAACTTTTGCACGTGGCAGGACTCCGAGTTATATTGGAAGTCTGATGTATATAGGCTGAACAGGACCGGAGAAAGTACAGTCCCCTGTGGCGCTCCTGTGTTGCTGACCACAATGTCAGACGTGCAGTTCCCAAGACGCACATACTGAGGTCTGTCTTTAAGATAGTCCACGATCCATGCCACTAGGTATGAATCTAATCCCATCTCTGTCAGCTTGTCCCTAAGGAGCAGAGGTTGGATTGTGTTGAAGGCGCTAGAGAAGTCTAGAAACATAATTCTTACAGCAGCACTGCCTCTGTCCAAGTGAGAGAGGGATCGGTGTAGCATATAGATGATGGCATCCTCCGCTCCCACCTTCTCCTGATATGCAAACTGCAGAGGGTCAAGGGCGTGTTGAACCTGTGGCCTAAGGTGGTGAAGCAGCAGCCTCTCCATGGTCTTCATCACATGTGATGTCAGAGCAACAGGCCGAAAGTCATTCAGCTCACTAGGACGGGATACCTTTGGGACTGGGGTGATACAAGATGTTTTCCAAAGCCTCGGGACTCTCCCCTGTTCCAGGCTCAGGTTGAAGATGTGCTGTAGAGGACCCCCCAGCTCTGATGCACAGACCTTCAGCAGTCGTGGCGATACTCCATCTGGACCCGCTGCTTTGCTGGCACGAAGTCTCCTCAGCTCTCTGCTCACTTGCGCTGTTGTAATTATGGGTGGGTATAGTATAGTAGTAGTATAGATAGATAGATAGATATAGATACTTTATTAATCCCAGGGGGAAATTCACATATTCCAGCAGCAAAAAATATTAAAGAGTAATAAAAAATGCAGGTAAAAAAAAAAAAAAACAGACAATAACTTGAATAATGTTCAACGTTTACCCCCTCTGGTGGAATTGAAGAGTCGCATAGTTTGGGGGAGGAATGATCTTCTCAGTCTGTCAGTGGAGCAGGACAGTGACAGCAGTCTGTCGCTGAAATTGCTCCTCTGTCTGGAGATGACACTGTTTAATGGATGTAGTGGATTCTCCATAATTGATAGGAGCCTGCTGAGCGCCCTTCGCTCTGCCACAGATGTTAAACTGTAAATATAGTAATCCATATTTACAATTACACCTGAAAAATTATGAATGTCTAGCTCAAATGTAGGCAAAGTCAGTCCTGGAGAGCCACAGTGGCTGCAGGTTTTTGTTCCAACCCAATTGCTTCATTAGAAACCAATGACTGCCAATGTCAGACCATATTTAATTTTATGGCTTGTTAGTCTACAATGTTAGGTTCTTATTTTGTAGATTTTTTCCTTTCCAAGGGTATCATCCAAATGATGTGAAGCCTAAAACTGATCATTTTCAGTCTGTCACATTTTTCTATTAAGTGTTTTATTAAGGCATATCAAAAAGTGCATGATGAACACACATAGAAACAAGCTAGATGGAGAACTGCTGGCCGCTTTATCATTTACATTTTATTGCTAATAAGGAGTCATTAAAACACTGAATGCAGCTGTTTAAGATTGAAATAAGCAATTAAGGGAGGGGAAACTTAACAAGCAAGATCACTAAAATGAAGCATCAAACTATCACTTAAGCACTAAGTGCTTCATTAGCAATAATTGACTGCTCATTAAGAAACTGGGTTGGAATAAAAAGCTGCAGGCACTGCGGCTCTCCAGGACCGACATTGCCTACCCCTGGTCTAGCTGATACACTGAAGAAAAAACACACCTGTATAAATATAGGAAATGTATACTTTAACAGCAAAAAAATCGCAATTATTGATTAAAAATGATGAAAACCTATGCTGTAAGTGCAAGTGAATTTACATGTAAGCAGTTTTTAATTGATTTTGTGAGTGTGTGTGTGTGTGTGTGTGTATGTGTATATATATATATATATATATATATATATATATATATATATATATATATTGTGATAAAGACTCTATATAATGCCTGACCCGACACAGATTGGACATGGGAGGCACGTGTAAAATAAATAGACTTTTATTTTTCTTCGTCTGTGGGCTACGCCTTCCCCGTACCCACAAACACAACACAGTCCCAAAAGCACAAGCAAAGACACACAACACACTTCTTCTACCACCACTCCTCCTTACCAAGCCTCCCGACTCTGGCCGCTGAGTGGTGGTTGCTGGCTCCTTTTATAGTTCACCTGGAAGTTCTCCAGGTGCTTGGTCCCCGAGTTCCGGCTGCACTTTCGGGTGTAATGAATATGTTACCCATACGGGCTCAGGAGTCCCAAACACAGCGCCCCCTGGCAGTGCCTGTGGGACCCAACAGGGCTGCACCCAACTCCAATTTACAGGAAGCCCTACGGGAACCCGAGGCACTGCTCCACCCCAGGGAGGTGGCCATCTATCGTCCAGGGGAAGGTATTGCAGTGTCCAGGGCTGCTCCCCCTGAATATAGCGTGCAGGGGTGTCCCGACTGGATATGGACGCCAGCCGCCTGTCAAAATATATATGTATATATATATATATATAGTGGCGGATGGCCCTTCGACACTGGATTTGGGGGAGCAGCCATGGGATGCACACTACGTCCCCCCGGAACACTTGATGACAGCACCCCCAGGTTGCATCGGGGCCGGTAATATGGAACACCGGAGCTCATCCTGATTGGGCTCCGTGGCCACTGCCAGGGGGAGCTGCAAGGCTTCCTGAGCCCGTGTGGGCGGCAACGCAGCCATACCTGGAGGTGCAGCCTAATTGAGGTTGATTACCACCTGAAGCACTTCTGGGTGGGCTATTAAGATAGATAGATATTTACTTTATTAATCCCAAGGGGAAATTCCCATTCTCCAGCAGCAGCATACTGATACAAAAACAATATTAAATTAAAGAGTGATAACAATGCAGGTATAACAGACAATAATTTTGTATAATGTTAATGTTTACCCCCCCGGGTGGAATTGAAGAGTCACATAGTGTGGTGGAGGAACGATCTCCTCAGTCTGTCAGTGGAGCAGGACGGTGACAGCAGTCTGTCGCTGAAGCTACTCCTCTGTCTGGAGATGATCCTGTTCAGTGGATGCCGTGGATTGTCCATGATTGACAGGAGTCTGCTCAGCGCCAGTCACTCTGCCACAAATGTCAAACTGTCCAGCTCCGTGCCTACAATAGAGCCTGCCTTCCTCACCAGTTTGTCCAGGTGTGAGGCGTCCCTCTTCTTTATGCTGCCTCCCCAGCACACCAATGCGTAGAAGAGGATGCTCACCACAACCGTCTGATAGAACATCTGCAGCATTTTATTGCAGATGTTGAAGGACGCCAGCCTTCTAAGGAAGTATAGTCGGCTCTGTCCTCTCTTACACAGAGCATCAGTATTGGCAGTCCAGTCCAATTTATCATCGATCTGCACTCCCAGGTATTTATAGGTCTGCACCCTCTGCACACAGTCACCTCGGATGATCACGGGGTCTGTGAGGGGCCTGGTCCTCCTACAATCTACCACCAGCTCCTTGGTTTTGCTGGTGTTCAGTTGTAGGTGGTTTGAGTCGCACCATTTAACAAAGTCCTTGATTAGATTTCTATACTCCTCCTCCTGCCCACTCCTGATGCAGCCCACGATAGCAGTGTCGTCCGCGAACTTTTGCACATGGCAGGACTCGGAGTTGTATTTGAAGTCTGATGTATATAGACTGAACAGGACCAGAGAAAGTACAGTCCCCTGCGGTGCTCCTGTGTTGTGTTGCTGACCACAATGTCAGACCTGCAGTTCCCGAGACGCACATACTGAGGTCTGTCTTTAAGATAGTCCACGATCCATGACACCAGGTATGAATCTACTCCCATCTAAAGGGAGCCTGCAGCCACTACTCAGGCGCCAGAGTCGGGAGGAGGAGGACAAAGCTGCCCTGGGAGGAGTGAAGGAAAGAAGAGTGATTTGGGGTGTTTTATTTGTGTTTCGGGACTGTGTAGGGCCAGTGGGACACGGGGAAGACGTGCCCCATGGCTGAAGAAAGAAAATAAAGACTTTCTGTTTATTTTGCCCGTGCCTCTGGTGTCAGTCTGTGTAGGGTCGGCGCCAATAAAGCACTAATATCACTATATATATATATATATATATATATATATATATATATATATATATATAAAAACGGTCATGCTGAACGATGTTACAGGCAGCATGATGTTTCATGTCTATCACATGTGCTCAGAGTGAACCTGCTCTCATCTGTGAAAAGCACAGGGTGCCAGTGGTGGACCTGCCAATTCTGGTATTCTATGGCAAATACCAGTTGAGCTCTACGGTGTCCACTAGAGGACGTCGGGCCCTCAGGCCATCCTCATGAATTCTGTTTCTGCTTGTTTGGTCCGAGACATTCACACCATTGGCCAGCCTGCCTGCTGGAGGTCATTTTGTAGGCTCTGACAGTGCTGATCCTGTTCCTCCTTGCCCAAAGGAGCAGATACCGGTGGGTCCTGCTGATGGGTTAAGGACCTTCTACGAGGGGCCCTGTCCATCTCTGCTAGAGTAACTGTCTCTCTCCTGGAATCTCCTCCATGCCCTTGAGACTGTGCTGGGAGACACAGCAAACCTTCTGGCAATGGCAATATCTGTCCCTCTATCCTTTCTGGATCCATTTCTGATCTTTTACTGTCTTCACCTATTCCACCAACACTAGATAGTCTTATTGACCACTATAACTCAGCCCTTCATTCAGCATTAGATAAAACAGCTCCTTTAAAACATAAGGAGGTTTCCTTTAAATGTTCAGCTCCTTGGTATAACTCAGAATTGCGATCTATGAAAGCAGCTGGCCGACGCCTTGAGAGAATGTCACGTAAGACTGGCCTCACCGTGCACATCCAGGCTTTCTCTGACCACAAAAGAGCTTACAGAGAAGCACTAACTTCTGCCAAGAACACCCATTATGGCAGAATAATGGAAAATGGCCACGATAACCCAAGGGTTCTGTTCTCTTTAGTTAATAAACTACTCGAACCTGCATCTGGCCCAACTACCTCTTCTACTGAAGTCTGTGAGGAATTCCTCCACTTTTTCCGTAACAAAATTAATGATCTAAATAATTCAACTAACATAAATACATCATCTGTTTATATCTCTCCTTGTTTTCCCACTCCATCCAGCTCCTTCTCTAAGTTCTCACCAGTCACATCTGCGTCTGTTAATAACTTGCTTTGTAAGATGAGGCCGACTACTTGTGTACTGGACCCCATCCCCAGCACACCACTTAAATCCTGCCTTCATGACATAATCCCGACTGTTACAACAATAATAAAGTCATTCCTTGACACTGGCTCTGTGCTGCTCACTTTTAAAATTGCTTCTGTAACCCCAATGTTAAAAAAGTCTGGTCTTGATGTTGACAATCTTAACAATTTCCGGCCTATCTCCCACTTACCTTTCCTGTCAAAAGTTCTTGAACGTGTTGTAGCTTCCCAACTCACCAATTACCTAACCTCTAATAATTTGATGGAACCCTTTCATTCTGGTGTCAGGGCACAGCACAGCTGTGAAACTGCTCTGCTGCGGGTAACCAATGATTTGCTTATGGCAGCAGACTCTGGACAGACCAGCATATTAATTCTGTTAGACCTCAGTGCAGCATTTGACACTCAGGTCAGACATGACATCCTACTGTCCAGAATGGAGAACATGCTGGGTATCTCTGACACTGCCCTCCAGTGGTTCAAGTCCTATCTGACTGATAGGCAAGAGTTTGTTAGTCCTGGCAACAGCAGATCCAGCTCAGCGCCGGTCACACAAGGAGTTTCTCAGGGCTCTGTCCTCGGTCCTCTGCTTTTCTGTATTTATATGCTTCCCCTTGGCCATAATATCCGTAGCTATGGATTGGGTTATCATTTTTATGCAGGTGATACTCAACTCTACTTCAATGTGAAAAGTGGAACTTCATCAGAGCTTTCTCAGCTCACAACCTGCCTTAGTGAAATTAAAACCTGGATGGAGCAGAACTCTTTAAAATTAAATTACAATAAAACTGAACTCCTGTAAATTGGGACTAAAATGCAACTTAATAAAATGAGCTCCTTCCCAGTCTATCTTGGCAGTGATCTCATCAGATCTGCCTCTACTGTAAAAAATCTTGGTGTCATTTTTGATTCCGCCCTCTCTTTTTCTACCCACATAAATCACATTAAGAAACTTTCTTACTTTCACCTCCGTAACATATCCCGTGTTCGCTCCTTCCTCTCCTTCTCTAATGCTGAGAAACTTGTCCATGCTTTTATCACATCCCGCATCGATTATTGTAATTCCCTACTGGCAGGTGCCCCTTCTAATCTTATATCACAGCTCCAGCTTAGTCAAAACTCAGCTGCAAGAGTCCTGACACGGACCAGCAGCAGCGAGCACATCACACCATCCTGCTCCGTCTCCACTGGCTCCCTGTGTCTTACAGAATCGAATATAAAATCCTACTAATAACCTACAAAGCTTTAAATAACCTCGCACCAAACTACATCAGTGACCTTCTCCATCACTATGTGCCTGCCCGCCCACTAAGGTCCTCTGATTCTGGTAATCTTGTTGTGCCCCTCACTAATCTACACTTCATGGGTGACAGGGCCTTCAGCTGTATAGCGCCCAGACTCTGGAATGACCTACCGAAATTAATCAGGTCAGCTGACTCCATGAATTCTTTTAAAAAACAACTCAAAACTCATCTGTTCTGGAAGGCTTTTAGCTCTACTTGACTTTATTACCTTTCTCTCAGTTTACTTCTCTGTCAAGATGCTCAAGTAACCTGTGTGTGTGTGCGAGACCATCAATTATGTTGTCTGTTTTTTTTTCAGAATTCACTGTCTTAATCTTCTTTATTTATTTATCTGGTTTGTACAATGCTATATACTGTATACACTGCCGTTCTTTATTATATTCTGTAAGTGCCTTGAGCATGGGAAAGGCGCTATATAAATAAAATGTATTATTATTATTATTATTATTATTATTATTATTATTATTAATGGCACGTGGTATTGATGTGCCATCCTGGAGAAGTTGGACTACCTGTGCCACCTCTGTAGGGTCCAGGTATGGCCTCATGCTACCAGTAGTGACACTGACCGTAGCCAAATGCAAAATGAGTGACAAAACAGATGAAGAGGGAAAAATGTCAGTGGCCACCCTCTACCCGTTAAACCATTCATTCCTGTTTTAGGGGTCATCTCAGTGTTGCCCCTCTAGTGCACCAAAGCAGCTGAAACTGATGAACAAGCCCCTCTGCTACTTCACTGACCAGATCAATAGCCCAGAAGTTTCAGTGACTTGATGCTATACTCTGATTTAAAAGTGTTCATTTTTTTCAGAAGTGTGTATGTGTGTGTATATATATATATATATATATATATATATATATATATATATATATATATATATATATATATAATATCATATAGTGAATGACGGGTGGCACTTCATCTCCTTTAACACCCAACAGGCTCGGACACAAGTGTACAAGCAAAAGAGTTTTTATTTATGGGAAACTCCTCCTTAAGCATTTCCCACCATCACCATTTAAAATGTGTAGAAAACGATTAACTGTAGAACTCAATATCAAATGGCAAACGCATAAATACCATGGGGCGGCATGGTGGCGCAGTGGGTAGCGCTGCTGCCTCGCAGTTGGGAGACCTGGGGACCTGGGTTCGCTTCCCGTCACACCCACATTCCCATAGTCAGCATCTCCATGCCTGCTCATGCAGTGGTTAAAAGTGTAGTATTTATGCGCGCATTACAGTGTTCACGACAAAGCTTTTATGCATTATAAGAAAAGCAGTGTATTACACTTATAGGTTCACCTCAAATAATGTGATGCCTTGGTTAATCAGGGCACAGATAACTTGGGTTCTTCTATAATTCAATCTACTAACTATTCTCAGAGACAATCCTCTAAAGCCCAGCAAAGATTAATAACAGACTGCTAAATCATAACAGTTGCAGTTACATAGTGAATTACAATTCCCTCCATAATGTTTGTAACAGAGCGGCACGGTGGCACAGTGGGTAGCGCTGCTGCCTCGCAGGTGGGATACCTGGGGACCTGGGTTCGCTTCCCGGGTCCTCCCTGCGTGGAGTTTGCATGTTCACCCCGTGTCTGCGTGGGTTTCCTCCGGGCGCTCCGGTTTCCTCCCACAGTCCAAAGACATGCAGGTTAGGTGGATTGGCGATTCTAAATTGGCCCTAGTGTGTGTTTGTGTGTGTCCTGCGGTGGGTTGGCACCCTGCCCGGGATTGGTTCCTGCCTTGTGCCCTGTGTTGGCTGGGATTGGCTCCAGCAGACCCCCGTGACCCTGTGTTCGGATTCAGCGGGTTGGAAAATGGATGGATGGATAAATACCATGTTTGTAAAGAAAGAGCTTTGACTTTGAAAAATACCAAACATATCCTTTAAAGGTTGTCAAGGGTTTCTATGAGAACATAAGAAATTTAACAAACGAGTGTAATATTCTTAAAGGATTTGACTGACTTATTATGCAGAGTTCACCTACAACTCCATACTCAAAGACTTTACCTTTAAGACAAATAAAACAAAAAATAACATTTCCCGTTACCACTTTCATGTATTGATGTCATATTTTGGAAGTAAATGTGTTTGAACGTTTTCCACTAATTTTTAGAATTTTTTTGTGTCAGTAAAATTTATTCCTCTTTTTTCCTTTTTTTTATCCTTACCATGACAAAAATGACTTCCTGTTTACCTGATCCATAAGTGTATTTTTCATTCCTAAAGTTAAGGGCATGTGGCAAAAGTGAGAGGGTGCTGATGAAATTAATATGCTGCCTTTTGCTATTTTAATTCCCCACAGTGACAATTTTAACATCCATGTTGCTCTTTTTACCTCCATAGGATCAAGGCCATTGAAAGCGTTAATAAGGATGACGACACCCAGTGGCTGACCTATTGGGTTGTTTATGGAATCTTCAACATTGCAGAGTTCTTCTCAGACATCTTCCTTTTTTGGTTTCCATTTTATTACGCTGGAAAGGTAAGAGAGAAGTGAATCCTGCTGGGGTTTGGCTGTTTCCAGGCAGGCAGCAGACATATGTGGTGCCATGGCTGAGTCGCTGGACTTTAAACCACAAGGTTCCTTGTGGCTCAGCTGTGTGAAACTGAGTGAGTCACTTGACTTGCCACAGTACAGAAACTAATCGGCAGAAGTAAGAAAAAAGGACTGGGAGATGAGTCTTAAGTCAAAAAAGCAAAACACAAACACACACACACACACAAAATGATTGTGTCAGAGACAAAAAACAATTCACAAGTTAAATTGCTTTGCCAAAAATGCAGTAACCTTCATCCATCCATCCATCTTCCTAACTTGCCTATCCATGACAGGGTTGTGGGTGAGCTGGCACATAGAGTACAAGACAGGAACAATCCCTGGATGCAGCTGGAACCTTTCACAGCACGAACAATTTTATTGATTTTTATATATATATATATATATATATATATATATATATATATACATACACACACACTAGCCACACCTCCCAGGTCCGCCCACGTAGTAGTGAAACAGGACAGTGAGGAGGGCCCTGCCTGGCTCCCCACTCCTGACGTCGTGCCTCCCCCTTCTCTCGGCCTGCAGCCTCTATCTTGGACTCCTGCAAGCGAACTATGATTCTTAGTGCAATGAGAGGAGTCGCAAAATCAACCAGAATGTTGCCATGAAGTGTAATGTGTTCCTTTGCACTGTTGCATTTGGGTGACAGAATGCCCATGTTGTGTTGTCTTGACAATTGTGACAATTCGGATGTCTTGTTATGAAGAAATGCCTTCAGGGCATTCAATCCGCATGGGCACCAGAGCCTACAGGTGCCCCATCATCCAGCTGGTTGTCACCATCTCGGTCACGGTCATTGTCATCAACATATTCATCTTGCAACTCATCTAGTTGTTTCAAAACACCAGCAGTTTTCCTTCTCCATTTATTTATTTATATATATTTTTTTTCCTTGTTTATTTTTGCCTTATTAAAAAGCCCTTAGCAGTTCTCCTTTGGCCATGCTCTCCTTCTCAAGGGTGGGGTTTGATTTGTCTTCAATCCTTTTTTGTATAAATAGATCTATTTGTATGGAATGATTACAATAAAATTAATAAATAAAATTTTAAAAAAACACCAGTTTTACAGAGGTGTGCAAAAGTATTCAATCCTCTTGAAAGTCCTCATAGTTTTCTAGTTTGAGCACACATTTACCTGTTCAGTATTTTTAATGTGCTGTAACAATGCATTTCCAAAGTCCAAAGTAACCATTTCCTGTAGATATTTAACTGAAGAAGAAAAACTCCCAAGTGAGCGTTTGCCTAAGAATTCAAGGCCTGCACATTCGTACTTTGTTGAGACCACCCCTTTTGCTGCAGCAACGGCCTTCATTCTTTTGGGGTCAGTATGTCCCAGTTTTGTTCAGGAGTGATTCTTCCTCATTCTTCTTGGCAGAATTGATCGAGACCCTCTAGGCTGGTGGGATTGCGCCTCTGGACAGCAGTTTTTATTCTCTATAGGGTTAAAAGTAGGGCTTTGACTTGGCCATTCCAAAACATTCACCTTTCTGTTTCTGAGCCATTCCAGTGTCATTTTGACCTTCTGCTGAGGGTCATTGTCATGTTGAAAGATGAATGTTCTCCTGAGCTGTAGGTTCATAGCAGACTAGAGCAGGTTCTCCTGCAATATTAGGAAATATTTGTGTCCATCCATTGTCCCATCAACTCTTGACAAAATTCCCAGTCCCAGCACATGAAAAGCATCCCCACAGTATGATTCTGCCACCACCATATTTCACCGTAGACGTGGTGTTTCTTGAGGCTTGGCCAGCATTAGTTTTACGCCACACATACTTCTTTGAAGTCTGGCCATAAAGTTCTCTTTTGGTCTCGTCTGACCATAAAATTGTCTTCCACATCTTAACTGGGTCTTTCTCATGCTTTGTAGCAAATGCCATACTTGCTTTTATGTGGACTTTCTTAAGGAATGGCTTCTTTCTTCCTACCCTCCCGCAGAGGCCTGTTTTATGGAGAACTCTTGAAATTGTGGACCCCACCTTAACTTCAGTTTCAACCAAAGAGCACTGCAGACTTCTGAGAGTGACGATTGGATTTTTAGTTGATGTCTCACTCTGATATTTAGTTTGGAGGGATGGTCTGTTCTAGTAAGAGTCCTGGGTGCTGTGATGAACCTTCCACTTTCTGATGACTGACCCAGCACTGCTTGACGTGACATTCAGACTATTCAATATTTTTTTGTAGCTATTTTCTGCCTTGTGCATTTCAATGACTTTGTGTCTCGCCTCAGCAGAATGCTCCTTTGCCTTCATTTTTGCAATGATTGTCCACCAAAGACTAAAACCTTACAAAATGGAATTGTTATATCCAGAGAGATGGAAAGGACTCACAAGTAGGACCTCATTATTTTTAATTATGACTGTCGAATGACCTTTGTGTCGTTTGGCATTCATTTATCAATTGTGTAAGCCTGGAGCTTCCAAACCACAGAGTGGTAAATATTTATGCAGACTTGAACTTTGGAGTCTTCTTCAATTACATATCTACAGAAAATGGTTTACTTGGATTTTAGAAATGTATTGTTACAGCGTAAGAGATCACATTAAAAATACTGAATTAATAAATTTGTGGACAAATCTTTTGTTATGTGGAAAATTCTGATGACTTTCAAGGGGATTGAATACTTTTGCACGCCACTGTATACCTTATTTGTGATGACATAACTACTGACTATCTATTGCGAAAAGATCAGACTTGACACACTTAAAAAGTTTTGGGGCAGCCACCCATATATTATTCCAGGCTGCAATGAGTTTAGTTTTGTAGACAGACGTGTCTCTGTTGGAGTCCAGACATGAACTGACTGGTTTTGGAAGATGGTGGTTTTAAGGAGGAAGGCAGGAAGTGACATAGGGGAATCAGAAGTGACCTTCTTCTGATGTTGTCTTAGGCGCCGGAACCGGAAGTGACATCAGCCTAGGCGTCGGAAGTAACATCGTCTTAGACACCAGAAATGGAAGTGACATCTTCAAGGATGGGTCAGACAGGTTTTCCCGTGGCTGGTCTGCTAAGACAGCAGGAGAAGGTTTAGTGCACCATGCCACCCCCTGACCTGGCGTGGAACTACCTTCACTTGTTCCATACAACGTCCTCCTACTCGTACGTGCGTGACCTCTATTTATATCACTATTTTCTGCAAGATGTTGCATCTAAATAAATAAACAGACAAAGCAAAGTTCTATGGCTCTCCACTAGATGGCAGCACTATAGAAGATAAGTGAGATGTGGCGGTAAGCTGGCTGCATCTATAATGGCCATATATTGACATAAGAGTTATATCATACGTTACGCTTTGAGATCAGTGAGATACGACTTAGCTCGTAGCTCACATTCAAAGTGTTAATTCGAAATAGAGCACTAGTGAAAGTTTTTTAATACAGAATATCCACAGGTTTGTACAATATCAGTTTAATTCTTACTTTTGTCGACATTCAGGAGCAGGGAGCGAAAAATAGCTGTAAATGTTGGCAAAACTCGGTGTTCTATAATAGGTAGGCTCTCTTTGCTAGTAGGACTGTTAAACTTGTTGACTTGACAGCGAATCCCTTTGTGTATGTGAGTAGAGTAAACAACGTCTAGGATGGCATCGACATCAGGTGAGAGAGCGACGCGAATGTGCAAAGCAAAATACTCCATGCATATTAGTTACTTGTTTATTTATTTTTTGCGTATTATTGGATTATATCTTATCAAACGCCGATTTTGATGCAAGTGATCTGGGGATCGAAAACGAAAATCGGGACCTTGCATCAGTTGATCGATCCCCAGCTGATGTGCCTACAGCGATGTTCACCAAGGAAGGACTACACATACACAGATCTGTTGGAGGCAAGCTGGCATCTGGACTTAATCAAACAACACGGCATGCTAGTGGACACTATGGATTAGCAGCCACTTAACCAACAGGAATGTAACAAGTATGTAATTAGCATGTGAGTTTACATACTGTAGGGGCTCATGGAACATAAAACAGAGTGATATTTCTCTTAAATAAGTATTATTTGTTATGTTGGTTTATGTGTGAAACCACTGCTTTGCATGCACAAAAGGAAAAAAAGAAATAATTAGCCCTAAAGGAGTTAAGAACCGCCAACACCAAGACTGCACAGTGCATGACTTCCAGGACCGCACCCTCCGGCAATGGTTTGCCACATAAAAGTAACCAACTTTCAACATTTTGCTATCCATTTAAGAACTAACACGGCATCATGCCATTTCAAAAACATCAAACAGCAAATTTTGAATCAAGGTCCAGGTGGAAAATGAAAACTATTTCACGTACAGTGGTGAATCCCAATTATCTGAGGTAATGTGGACCGATGCTACCTCGAAATACTGAAAACAAATAGCAGCAGCAATTTTGGATTAAAACTTGCGGATATAAAAGGTTTTGCCCATTTCTATGGTACAGCATCACTTTTTAGCCTCTGTTTACAGTTCTGCAGTCGCCTCCACATTAAAATGTTGGCAGGAGTAGCGTCTTCCTGCTGTTCAATATACAAAAGTGTTGTTTCGATGGCATTCAGACTGTCTGTATGAGAGATCTTGTATGGATTTTCTGTGTAGTCCTCATCATTGTATAAACACAAAAATTCTAAAGTGAACAAAACAGTAGAGCAGGTGTACACGGACAACACTGGTGACACACTGACAATGGCTGAGGGGTGAGACCGTCACACCCACATTCCCGTAGTCCGCATCTCCATGCTTGCTCACGCAGTGGTTAAAAGTGTAGTATTTATGCGAGCAATACAGTGTTCACGACAAAGCTTTTATGCATTATAAGAAAAGCCGTGTATTACACTTATAGGTTCACCTCAAATAATGTGGAGCCTTGGTAATCAGGGCACAGATAACTTGGGTTCTTCTATAATTCAATCTACTAACTATTCTCAGAGACAATCTTCTAAAGCCCAGCAAAGATTAATAACAGACTACTATATCATAACAGTTGCAGTTACATAGTGAATTACAATTCCCTCCATAATGTTGTAACAAAGACCCATTTTTATTTGATAGCTCCCTTCTGCTCCACAGTTTAAAATCACAAATCAAACAATTCAGACTTGTGATTAAAGTGCACATTGTAGAATTTCATTAAAGAGGATTTTCATACATTTCAGTCACACAATACTTTTTCTACGTAGCCCCCTACCCCCCCCATTTCAGGGCACCATAATGTTTGTGTTTGTGACAATTGGTGTCACAGGTGTTTGTGGTTCCTCAGCTGGGTTCCATGGCTTCGTAAGACACCTCGGCCTGCTTCTACCCTTTGGAGTCTGTAGCTGCCATTGTTCAACATGAGGACAAGAGCTGTGCCAGTGAAAGTCAAAGAAGCCATCATGAGGCTGAAGAACAAGAATAAAACTGTTGGAGGCATCGGTGAAACCTTAGAATGACCAAAATCAACTGTCTGGAATATCATGAAGAAGAAAGAACACACTGGTGGGCTGAGTAATCACAAAGGGACTGGTAGGCCAAGGAAGACCTCCACTACCGAGGACAGAAGAATCCTCATTGTGGTCAAGAAAAAGCCCCCAAATGCCTGTGTCTTCAGGAGGCAGAAATTGGATGTGTCAGAGGGATGACAAGCAAAGTGTGGAGACAAGAAGGAACTGCTAAAGCAGCCAAAGCAGACCACCTCATCTGTTAAATATGGTGCTGGGGGTGTTATGGCTTGGGCATGTATGGCTGCCACAGGTCCTGGCACACTTCTCTTCATTGATGATGTGACTGCTGACAGCACAATGAATTCTAAGGTGTGTAGAAACATCTGATCTGCTCAAGTTCCAGTTGATGCCTCCAAACTCACTGGACGGCGCTTCATCCTACAAAAAGATGATGATTCAAACATAATACTGAGGCAACAGGGGAGTTTATCAAAGCTAAACAATGGAAAATTCTTGAATGGCCAAGCCAGTCACCCGATTTCAGTCCAACTGAGCAGGTCTTCTATATCCTGAAGAGAAAACTTGCCCCCAAAACAAGCAGGAGCTGAAGATGGCTGTATTAGAGGCTTGGCAGAGCATCACCAGAGAAGTCCCTCAGCACCTGCTGATGTCTATGAATGGCAGACTTCAAGCAGTCATTACATGCAAGGGATATGCGTCAAAGTCCTAAATGTGATGTCTTTATTAGTCCTGCCATTGCTGTGTCCCAAACATTATGGTGTCCTGAAATGGAGGGACCAAAATGTATGCAAAGGCCACTTAAATGAAAGTCTGACATGTTCACTTTAATTACGACTGAGTTATTTGATTTATAATATTAAACTGTGGAGCAGAGGGGTAAATTAAGGACATATTTGTCTTTGCCCTATACATTATGAAGGGGCACTGCCCATATATTGAGCCCAAGAAGTTGACCGATTCAATTCCCCAAAATTGCAAGTTGTGTTTTGAAGGTCCCTACTTGCACACTGCTAGGCATGTAAAACATACATCTAGAGACAACCAAAGTGAATTTAACTTAAAAGTGGATGGGAACAATTAGACAGTTCACACACTTTGAAATTTCTAAACCAATCCAGCGTCTCATGAAGGTGGAGCTCAGAGTCGGGGCAGGAGTTTAAATAGCAAAGAATAATGGCGCCCTGGTGTTAACCTGGTCTGACACACAGCAAGCGGCTGCAAAGCCTCCTAAAATGGCCACTGTTAATTAAACATATCAGTGTATGTTGGGAACACACCACATGTGTTAAAAATTAACATAATCTGTTGCAAAGGAAAAACATTTCTGCAAAACCAGATTATACTTTGGCATTCAGAGACATCACTGGACTCACACCCAGTTAAAAGGTGGTGAAAATAACTGCCGCTAAGTGAGATAACGAAGGATCACAGGAGATTTTGTGTTCAGTTCTTGGGATACCTGAAATAGTAAATGTGCCGAACGATGCTGACACGACTCCAGAAAAACCACGGTCAAGGCTGCACGGCACCCAGCACCTCACTGCACCCCAAAATGAATAACCGAAGCAAGTTAACATTAGTGTCTGATTGGAAATGGCAAACATGCCATACCTGAATATGGTCACAGTGTGTTAACATGTACTGTACAAGTACTAGCACTGCAAATATGGACTGCGCATAAACTTCATGTCATTGTCAATAAAAGCCTTTGAAACTTCTGAACTGCTTGTAATTCTACTTCAGTACACCAGAGAAACATCTGACAAAAAAATGTAAAAACACGGAAGCAGCAAACTTTGTGAAAACCAACACTTGGGTCCTTCTTAAAACTTTTGGCCACAAATATCTGTACACCTGCTTATCTTAACAATTCCACTGGTCAACAAGCATTTAGCTACTGGGATTCTTTTACCTGTATTTTAACAAATTTCACTTGCTGACATCAAATCTGAAAGCCGTTTTCGTCCAGCACGTCCCGCTTTTAGTTATGATGTTCCAGGTGTTGGACAACTAGGGTGACTGGGCAGTAAAGGTGATGCATTTCAGCATTTAAGAAATAAGTTTGGTCTCGAGAAAAGTGAAGCCAAAATGAAGGAAGGTGTTTTTGTTGGCCCTGAAATACGTGAACTGATGCTCGATGACGATGAGTTCAAAAGGAAACTGAAGCCCACTGAATCAGCACCCTCATTTGTGCAGGTTGTCCAGAATTTTCTTGACAGTCACAGAGCAGAGAATTATACTGAGCTTGTGGAGAATATGCTGAAAGCGTATTAGCTTATGGGAGCCAGAATGTCACTGAGACGCATTTTTTACATTCTCATCTCGACTTTTTTCCACAAAATCTAAGCGATGTCAGAGATGAGTATGGGGAAAGATTTCATCAAGATATAAAGGTGATAGAAAACTGATATTGGGGATAATTCACTCTGAGCATGATGGGTGACTACTGTTGGTTCTTGCAAAGAGAGACGGATGTGCAGTACAAGCGCAAAAGTGAGGGCCTCCAACATTTTTGGGCACGCTGACCTCACTTTAATATTGAGGTAAATTAACATAAACATGTTTTAAAGTGTCTCTGGTATCGTCTTGTGGTTTGTTTTCAGAATAAACACATCAAAACAATTTTGGTGGAACAGAGTTCAAACTCCAGATATCATGTTGATATATTGCTATTCAAAAGTGTCAAAACGGCAATGATGTGTATCTCAAAAATCTGATGTGCTAGCTTAATTCCGATTTCATAAATGGAATCCAGTAGAACAGTGTTATCTAATCAGGCAATGACATGGCAGCGGTGCAACGCAGGACAGGAGTTTCATCAAACACCCGACTGTTTTTGGTTTGCCTGTAGATGCCCTCCGCCTCACTATAGCCATCATCTTGAGCTTTTTCATCAACGCTTGTATGGAAACATAAAGTGTTTATTACAGTATAGCAGGGGTCCCCAACCCCCGGTCCGTAGCCGTCTGACAGCCGGGCCGCGAGAGAACTGCCGGCAACGGCGACTCACTCAGACTTTTCAGAACGCTTGGCAGGCGGGGCTTTGCAGCGGCGCAGAGAGAGGAGAGAGACCGAGGTGAGAGAGTATTACAACAAAGTATTTTTATGGTCCCAACAGTTTCCCCATATGACACGAGTCTATAGAAATCGCGTTACTACGAAGTACATTCAACAGATGCTTTCATTACAACAAAGTGACCTTGAAATGCTTGAATGAATCATCCACAGAGCAGTTAGATCTGTGGTCGCAGCTCAGTTGTGTACGTTTGCACAACGATCCCCAAACTGAAACATTGTAAAAAAAATCTCTTTCTTCGAACTTTCCTCGTACTGTTTTTTTTTTTTTTGCTGTTTTTGTTTTCTGTGGTTTTCAGTGATACCTTTTGCTTTTTGCTTGTCAACATCTGAAAAACATCCATTGGAATTTAACTCATTGTCACCCTCCTATAGAAACGGCAGACACGAAAAAAAGATTGCAGTGTTAATGTTTGTGATGTGCAATCTGTTGGAATGGCAAATGTAAAGCATATGTCTTTGTTATATGCAAAAGAAGAAGAAAAATCTCGGGTTGCAAACGTATGCGAACTGCTTAATAACTTAATAATAATAGAAATGTTATGTAAATTGTGTATAAAACTGCCCCCCCCACAACCGGTCCGTGGAAAAATTTGCATCTAATAAAGTGGTCCTTGCTGTCAAAAAGGTTGGGGACCACTGCAGTATAGTATTGAGACCTTGTGCAGCCTTGGGACAGTTCACTTCCGGGTGGTTAAAATGAGCAGCAATGAGGCCCGCAAGGCCTGAGGTCACCTGCATGGATTAGGCCAACCCCACTCAGCAGCCACAAGGACCCTGTCTTATGAAAATAGTTGCCATTCTTGAGTGACTTGTCATCCACTTTGGCTTCTTTACAGTTTCACATGACATCTTTATTCCTGTCATGCAATTCCCTGAACCACTGCCCCAGGAGCAGCTTTGTACATGGCTGTTTATTTGGATAACTTCTCAAAAGTGGAACTGTTCTTCTCTAATCTGAGCCTCGTGTCCCTTCAGCGTAAGCCTCTTATGCTTCAGCTCTCTTTTGAGCCGTCCCAGCCATTTCTGCTTGGGGAGGCATCTTTAAGGGATCAAGGGCAGCTAATCTTTCCCGTTGTGTGCTGAGTGGATGTTTTAATTTTATAAATTCATCTTCATTAAACTTCCTCCACATTCATGGTTAGGTCCATCCATACGTCTGTTGCTTCCAGCTTAGGTTCTGGCCTCCCACAACTCTGAAACAAATATGGGTGGTTTGTTACATGGAGAGTCACCATTACGGTATTTGAATTACACAACATTCATACATGAGGATTAACATCAAGAAAGAAGTGTGTCACACCTTATATTCTACCTTTAAATAGCAGAGGAAGTGTTTTGTGAGACCCAGGAGCAGGAGTGACCCTGCCCAGTGAGTGCCGTCTGCTTGCTTCACTGGGGGGGCACATCCCTGAACGCTTGCCTCCACGTCAAACCTGATCCTTCTTCGTTTCTTCTTTGTCTCCCTTTAACCTCCAGACTCTTTTCCTCTCGCTTTTTCTTTCAACTCCCTTTGCTTTCTCACCTTAGGCTTTCTTAAAGTGTTGTGGGTGTAGGTGCCGTGATTACAATCACCAGAGTGTTAACAAGGAAACCGGCAGGACTGACTGCATTTGCATATAAATGGGCGCTCAATCGAGACCACTCGGCTACGCTACCACGTGCACCCATGCTCCACTGAGCCTGAGCTCACAGTTTTAATTTAAAACCCATACACTACCACAAACCCCTAAATGCGCTTTACCACAAAGCTACAGTGGGTAGAGAAAAGAATCCCCCCTTCGAAATATTCCCATTTTTTTGCTTTACAGCCTTAAATGTAAACACACACACTGATATTTCTTCCCAGCTTTACTTACTCAATGCCACCTCTAACATCCAAGTGAAAGATATCACAGCTACAGTTCAGAAAAATTTAAAAAAATCAAAAACAAGAAATCTTGAGATTAATAAAGGACCCCCCCCCCCCCCCCCCCCCAAAAAAAAAAAACTCAATCAGGTGTAATTGCCCACCATTCTCATTGCGGTTACTGGCTTCCTTCCGCCTGTGATCAATTGTAATCCGTGTGATTAGTGAAGCTGTTCCTGATGCATTCATTCCCTTGCTTGGTAGTGCCACTGACAGCAAACAACTGACTGTGGGTGACAGGCCACTTTCAAAAGATCTCAGGAATAGAATTGTGGACAGACATAAGGCAGGAGATGGACACAAAAAAATCTCAATGGCTTTATCAATCCCAAGGAGCCCAGTAAAGTCCATAATGAAAAAGTGGCAAGTGTTTGGTACTACTTGGACCCTCCCTGGATCCTGCAACCTGGATGGAAGAGCAAGTAGGAAACTGGTAAGAGAGGCTATCAAGAGGCCAATGGCTACTTTGAAGGAGTTACAGAATTTAATGGCAAAGAGTGGTCATTAATGGTGTGCAGGTGACAACAATTTGACAAGCGCTCCACCATTGTGGCTTGTTCGGGAGGGTCACACTTCTCAAGAAAGGCCACACTAAGACTCGTTTGAGCTTTGCCAGAATGCACCTTGAAGATTCTGATGTCAAGTGGAAAAAGGTCTTATGGTCAGAGAAGACCAAAATCAAACTACTTGGCCTCAACACCAAATGGTACACCAGTGCAGCTCAACCATCCACAACACACCATATCTACAGTAAAGCATGGAGGGGGCAGCAGCCTGTTGTGGACGGCCTGGGGCTCTCGTTAGGGTAGAAGGAAATATGGATGGGGCAAAATCCTGTAAAATTCTTGAGGAAAACCTGCTACCCTCTGCCAGAAAGTTGAAGATGGGCAGAATGTTCACCTTTCAACACGACAACAACGACCCGAAGGACATAGCAAAATTGACCACCCAGTGGCTGAAGGAGAAAAAAGTGAATGTCCTGGTGTGGCCAGTCAGAGCCCAGAGCTAAATCACACTGAAAATCTGTGGAAAGATCTGAAGATAGCAGACCACCAACACTCACCATCCAATGTGACTGAACTTGAACAGTTAAACTGTAAAGAAGAGTGGGAGGGCAAATATCTAGATGTGTAAAGCTGATAAGAGAAGAATCTCAACAGACTCAAGGCTGTCATTAAAGCAAAAGAAGGGGGTCAACAAAATGACATTGACATGGGGGGGTGATCCTTTTATTAACCTCAGTAGGTATTTTATCATTTTTCTGAACTGCAGCTGTGATATCTTTCACTTGGATGTTAGAGGTTGCATTGAGTAAGTAAAGTTGGGAAGAAATATTAGTTTGTGTGTTTACATTGAAGGCTATGAAGTGAAAAAAAAAAGGGGGGTTGCCAACCAGGAGCCCGAGCGGTTTCATTGTGTGGTGGGTGCGGTAACGCGCTGTACCAGTGTATGCTCCCCAACCTGACCAAGTGACAGAATGTAGTTTCCTTAGAAATCATAATGATGTTTTGTAGCTTTCTAATATTAACTGTAAGAGCCATTTGCTGGTTATTTAAATTATATGAATGTTTCACTAAATGTTAGTGCCTAATCTATGGGAGGTTCCTATAACCCCCATAAGTTGAATTGAATTGGTATATTCAAACTATTTCTAGTGTCGCTGACTAAACATTATTCTCAGTTGGTGATCAGCCTTGCCATGTGTAAGGCGTAGAGGGCACATGGTTTTAAACTGTGCCTTGCGTGTTTTGTTTGCCAAGTAACATGAAAGACAAAGTACTTCATTGAATGTGCTGCGCCGTACATTTAAAGCGTTCAGAAGAAGAAGCAAAGAATCTTTAAATATAGAAACTGTAGCCAAGATCAAGCACGGGTAAAACGCATGTTGAAAGACGTCTCTCAGTCCAAAAGTTTGTTTTAAAAATATTTAGTGAAAGTTAAAAAAAAAAAAAAATAATCCAGACAAGAATAAAAGGAAAAATAGTTACACACGTAGAATAAAAGGCAAAAAAGGAAAAATGTATCTTCTCTAAACTTAGCTTTTCTTGAGAAACTTTAGTTATTTATGTACTTAAAAGTTCTTTACTTAAAGATCCTTAACTACTTCTTCTGTACGCTTTAAACGTACGGCACAGCACATAAATTAAGTGCTGTTTTCTTACATACTTACTTCACACACTCAAAAGGCCCGTAGGCCGGTTGGCACGTAGGCATGTGCCCAGGCACGGTTTAAAACCTTATGCCTTCCACTCATGGCAAGGCTGTCACTAACTGAAGAATAATGTTTACTCAAAGCTGTTAGAAATGGCAAGAACATACTAATACAATTCTATTTACGGGGGTTATAGGAACTTCCCATAGATTATGCATTGTCATCTAGTAAAATATTCATGAATCTTATAGAAGTAGGAAAATGGCTTTTAAAGAAACAACTCAAGTTTAGAGAGGATAACATTTTTTTTCTAATTTTTTTTCTTTTATTCTACGTGTGTAACAACCTTTTTTCTTTGTTCTTGTGTGGATCGTTTGCTTTGAATTTTCACTAAATATTTTAAAATGAACTTTTGGACTGAGAAATTTCTTTTGGCATGCATTTTAACCGTGCTTGAACTCGCCTTACACTCCTGCAGCTACACTAACCTTATGGCTTCACCACAATGATGATGATAATATTTAAAGTAGTAGAAGAAGATGAAGAAAACATAATTAGGTAGGATATTGCGCTAAGCTGCAAGAAACTGTTGCCACTTTGGTCCGGGTCAGCTCCACTCTCCTGGACAACTTCTGTAACCACTTGAACCGGAACTGCTGATTATGTACCTGAGGATGAGCCGTGTAACTGAGGGGACATATAGTCATCAAGACGTGGTCTTAGTGCCTTTATTTACAAAAGCAAACCATGGCCAAAGTGCAGTGCAGATGTCTTCAAATAAATGCACAAGTAAACTATTAAAATAGGGTGATCTGTGTGGAGATTTAAAAGTCCAAATAAATAATCCATTAAAATGAGATTAAAAGACAGTTATAAAAACTCGCTGTCCCTGGTGCATTATTTTAAACATTAATGTCACTTCTGTTTACCTCAGATGCAGACCTGCGGTAGAGGAGATGCCAACCTTTTAACCTTATTTGGGCCCTCTTGAGCAATGGGTCACTCCTACTACCTCCAGGACCCTCAGCAAGATTGACCCTTTTCAGCCCCTTTGAGTGCCAGCCATTCGCTCTTCCTCACGACTCTAACTTGTATAGTGCTGTTCCAACGGCCAATTCAGTCAAATCCAAGTTTCTGCATATAGTGTCTTTGAAACCACAAATGAAGTTATCAGATGCATGCCACTCTGTATAGTGCCCTTCAAACCGCCAATCAAGTCAAATGCATGTCACTCTCCGTGGTGTCTTTTAAATCCCCCATGATGTTGCCAAATCTGTGTGTAGTGTCTTTCATGCTATCTGTGAAATTTCCAAACTGTGTCACTGTGTATAATGGCTTTCCAACTGTCCTTCAGTCTCTTGTGTCATGGTGACAGTGAGCGGCTCTCTCTCACTCATTCTCATCGGTCTGTTTCTTCTGCAGTGCATCTTTCTGCTGTGGTGCATGGCTCCTATCTCCTGGAACGGCTCACAACTGATCTACACGCGGCTTGTGCGGCCCTTCTTCCTCAAGCACCAGTCCACTGTGGACAGCGTGATCAATGACCTGAGCGGGAGAGCAGTCAGCGCAGCGGAGAATGTCACAAGAGAAGGTAGGCCGGGAATAGAGGGTGGGTGAGAACATTTGATGTCTTTTCGAGCCCTTGGAATGATTCCTATATTAACCTCTGAATGGAGTTCATAAAGAAAATGAGACATCATACTTTGCCATTACCGGTTTTGGTGCTGCCAGCTCAGCCGTTTCAGATACTGTGCTAAAGTTGCCGTAATGCATCCTGGTCTGGTGAACCACAAATGGGCCAGGGTGGCCATCACCAAAAACCTCTACACTTGCTGCCGAGATGAAGAGGTAGCTCTGGTGTGTAAATAAATCACTGAGGCACAGATGAAGCTTGCTGCGCACTGCCGAACCACAGAAAAGTCAGCTTGCAGAAGGGTGGTTGCTGCATTAAGGGGATGAATTACAATACAATAAAATACAATTTATTTTTGTAAAGCCCAAAATCACACAAGAAGTGCCACAATGGGCTTTAACAGGCCCTGCCTCTTGACAGCCCCCCAGCCTTGACTCTCTAAGAAGACAAGAAAAAAGCCCTTGTAGGGAAAAAAATGGAAGAAACCTCCGGAAAGGCAGTTCAAAGAGAGACCCCTTTCCAGGCAGGTTGGGCGTGCAGTGGGTGTCAAAAGAAGGGGGTCGATACAATACAATACACAGAACAGAACAAATCCTCAATACAGTATAAAAATATTACAAGTACAGAGCAGAATTTAACAGTAGATGAAATCACATAATAGGATTTGGATTAGTTCAAATTCCTGGAGACCTCAGCCATCAAGCTGCCTCCCCCTATTGGCCATGCCACAGCTGATACAATCCGATGACGGGACCCCTCTAACCAACAATTCCTGCGATCCTCCATCAGAGATGACTTTACCTTAGGCAGGCAAAACAACTTGGCAGTAGGGCAGTGGCACCAAATGCCACATTTGAGTACTGAGAAGTGAAACGGAATAGGTGAGGGTTTTTGGAGGACATCAGTTCTTTGTGTGCAAACTTCTGGTGAAATTTTGTTACAAAGCCTGCTGGCTGCAAAGCTCGTCTGCCTCGTTTTTACTGCCATCTAGTGACAGGAAAGTGTAACTTCCACATCAGCTCCATGAAAAAAGGTGTTGTGTATTTCGTGAGTACTGCAGATGCCAAACAGAAGTAAAAAGTGGTGACCCTGGCATGGACAACATCACCCTATAGTATTTATGTGCAGGGGGTGCTGCATTCATCTGTGTGTCCATCTGTCTCTACTGTCTCACTTGTCACTGTCTTCTTCTCTCCTTGATCTAGTGCTGCATACACTTGCTCATACCAAAAGCTGCCTGCCCTCGGAGGCACCTGCCAGACCAGTGCCCAGTGCTTCAGTACGTAACAACATCTTGTGCTTCTGCCACTTGTCTTCAAATCTGCTGGAGTGTGTGTCATGACTGTAACAGAAAACCAGTTGGGATTGTTACATGTTTGAGAGGTGTAGGAAAAGTTTACTCTTTGCCCCATATTCCTTCCTCTTGTAGGGTAGGTGGCATGTCCCAGTCCCCAAGAGATTTAACAGGCATTACTTTGGATAAAATGAGAGCCCAAGTGACCTGCTGCTGTGTGGGTGCCAGTGACAATCACCCAGTAAAGTGAATTGCACTGAATATGATGGCACCCCCTGTAGGCAGGTGTACTGATTTCCAAGATTCCCTCCGCTTTTCTGTGTATGTATGTGTGTGTGTTGCCTTTCTGTTCTGCCACTGTCTGATTTTCATGTCTGTTCTCTCTTCCTCTTCTCCATGTTGTTTTATTTCTTCAGCCTGCCCTGTCACTAGATTGAGGTAAGTGACCGACTAGGATGAGTAAATTAACTATAACACAACTGGGGCTGTTCTTACATCTTGTAACCATACTTTTATAATGCAAAGACATTAAATTCAGTAAAGGTAGGTTTGTAAGAACATTTTGACAAGAACAGACTATTTAGCTGACCAGGTCTTTTCAGCTAGATTCTCCGGCATTAAATTGAAAGATTAACAATGAGTTGAGAGAATAACATTGAAGAATAACACTGAATCGAGAGAATAATCATGAGTTTACAGAATAACCTTGAGAGTGGAGAGACTAACATTGATTTGAGAGAGTAACATGGAATCGAGAGAATAATAGTGAGTTTACAGAATAACATTAAATTGAGATTAACACTGAGTTGAGAGGCTAACATTGAGTAATAACATTGAGTTGACAGAATAACATTGAATAAGTATATCGAGTTGGGAGATTAACATTGACTCGAGAGTAACATTGAGTTAACAGAATAGTTTTTAGTAATTATGCAATTCTCTCAACTCAAGTTAAGTAATAACATTGTGTCGACAGATACAATTGAGTCGACGTAAACATTAACATTGTATAAGAACATTGAATCGAGAGAATAACATTGAGTATTTAACATTCTGTTGAGAAGATAGCATGAAGTAGTAACATTGAGTGAATGGAATAACATTATATAATAACATTCATTGGGGAGAATAACATTGAGGAATAACACAGAATCGAGAGTATAATAGTGAGCTTACAGAATAATAACATTGAGTTTAGAGGATAGAGACTAACAATGACATAGACTCGTGAGAATGACATTGAGTTTTAACACTAAGTTAACAGAATAGCTTTGAGTAATAACATTGAGTTAAGACAATTGCATTATGTAATAAAATTGCGTCAACAGATATAATTGAGTCGACAGAATAACAATGAATAATAGCAATGAGTTGAGAGAATAACACTGAAAAAGAACACTGAATCAAGAGAATAATAGTGAACTTACAGAATAACATTGACTAATAACATTGAGTTTAGACAATAACATTAAGTCAAGACTAGCATTGAGTTGAGAGACTAACATTAAACGATAACGAGATGAGAGAATACCATTGAGTAAAAACATTGTGTCGACAGATATAGTAGAGTCGACATAATAACAATGAGTCGAGGCACTAACATTGTATAAGAACATTGAATCGAGAGAATAACATTAAGTTGAGAAAATAGCATTAAATAATAACATTGAGTTAAGAAACTAGCTTTGAGTAATAACATTGACTTGAGAGGATAGCATTAAGTAATAACATTGTGTTGAGAGACTAACATCAAGTCAGCACTGAGTCGACAGAATACCATGAAGTGGAGATATGCTTTGTTGAGGTTATTTTTATGGAACTCTCCCAATATGAAAATATCATGCAACTCTCAGGTTGTACACAAGTCATTCATTTGGCTAACTTGAAACTGGGGTGCAGTGGTTTCCAGGCACCTTTATCTGTCAGGCAATGAAAAACAAAAAAGTGTATTTTTGCATTCAAAAAACTGTGCTTTCCCATGTCACCTGAAGAAAATCCCATAAGCGATCTATCAAGATTTATTTTTCTCATGAATATGAGGAGCAAGTTGAAGTGTTATGCATTTGCCTCAAACATGGTGCCCAAAGGGAGAGGGGTGACCTTCAAAATCCTGGCCCAAACAAACAATACATTTATTACATTAACTAAAGAAAATTCAAAATCACACCAAAGCTCTCAAACATTTCTAAAGTTTGAAAATTCAAACTTTATCCTCAGGTCTGCCTAATACAGTTCTCAAAGTGGGGGCTGTGAGTGAAATCCTAGGATGACCAGAGGGGGGTCTTGACTCTTCTGAGGTGTAACGGCACACGGTGCTTCACTAACTCTTTGTCACTTTAACAGTTTCATTCTTCCAGCTTGTTGATGGCGGTGTCGTTTAGGATGACCTTCCTGTTCAAGGAGGTGTGGGAGTCTCGCTGTTTTACCGGACCCTTTCTGTCTGTCTGTCTCAAGAGGTTGTGATTACACCATAATCAGAAAATTGGGAGCAGGTCCTGTTTGGTGTTTTCATAAATGTTTTCTATTGTCATTCTTAACTTTTTATAATCTGGAAGTCCTGAAGATCTGAGTTTACACATCTGGTTGCATAATTTTATATTATTATAGAGTTATGTTTAATTATTTAACGTTCTGCTGCAACACCATTGTGTTTTTTTTTATGATGGGTTGCACTCTGCAATCCAGCAGGTGGGGAAGGTTGCAGTCTTGTAAAATAAATGAGATAAGCCGCAGACTATGCAGGTTTCTAGATCCATACCATCGTGTACAGCACCTTTCATGAAATGTTTGTACTAATTTTGTTCTTTTTGTTGGTCTCTTTCTCAGCCTCCAGAGCCGCGGTAGACTCTCTTGTCCACAAGACCCAGTGATCGACGGCCATCAGCCTCCCTCCACCTCACGGTTCTGATCTCCTCACCTGCCAGCTGAGCCCAGCGACTGCTTTTCAAAGGCACTATACAACCTAGAGAATGAACAGATGATGCGTTGTCCTCTCTGGACCCAACATTTGTATTTATTGCCAGACAATAGGGTACACTGAGCCATACCTGACTAAAGGACATTTTTAAGAATACGTAACAAAGATAAGTAACGCTAATTTAAAGCTGCCAGCAACATGTTCAGGCGTTTGCGTTCAAAGACTTCTCCCTACTTAATTTATTGTGCTCATTTTGTGTGTGTGTTTGTGGCACTTTTATATATATATATATATATATATTTGCTCTTATTTTAATGTAGACTTCAGGGAAGTCTCCCATCTGCCGTGTGTATGGATGAGAGTCCCTCCTATTTTGGTTTATTCCAGGTGTAGCTGACACAAATAAACGATGGACACCCTCGACTCCGGCCCGTCTCTGTGTGCTTATCTCTGTCTGGGTCACATTGACGGCTTCTACTAGAAGGTCTCCATGGCAGCTTCTTGATTACTGTTTTCTGTTTCTTTGTAAAATGCTTTTGTCCTTGTTTGTTCATTTTTTTTTTTTTTGTTACCTTTCTTCTGTTGTTCGGGTGTCCTAATGGTACATTCCTTTGTGTTTCCAACCGAAAAATTTTTTTTTTAACAAGAAAATATTTTTGGCGTAACAAACACATAAATACAGTACGCCCCCAAAATTCGCAGGGGTTACTTTCCTAGAGCACCCGTGAATTGTGAAAACCCACAAATTTTGGATGTGGTTAAAAAAAATGCCTATTTGTATAGTTTAAACCCTAAATATGCCCCCAAAACACTTCAATTTAATTTCAAACTCAGCTTAATACATTACCTAAAAAAAAAAGAATGTAAAGGTAAACCCGTATACTGTACTGCTATGTCTCTCGCAGTGCTAGAATATAAAACACTGATGTTACCGCTATATGTACTGTACTTCATGCAAGCACGTTTTCAGTGCCAGAAGCCTTAAATGGTGCAGGGTGGCATCGTGGGGCTTTAACCCTTAAACTGCCACATACTTGGGGGTTAATGTACCCCTGGATGCCAAATACTTTTTTTCTGTACTTTAAGTAAACGTCACAATTCACAAAGCGAAATTTTAATGGAACACATTTTTTTCATGCAAAGAGCATCACAATTACTGCGAAACTAATCATTTTGCACACTGCTAATGAACTGTAAAAACTATTTTAAAAACTACTGGAACAATATGTACAAAGTGCAACTGACGCCATGGATGAAACTCAGGCACACAGGCACACAGAGGTAAGCGCTGAAGCTGGCAGGCTAGTCTTAGTGCAGTGGCTCGATCCCAGGGACAGTGAGGCTGCAGTGTGTCACACATGAGTCACAGAATTGCACAGAAACACAGGAGATTGTAGAGACTGGAACTTTATTGAAACACTTCAAACAAACATGTTTGTTTCAGAAGTAAAAACGAGCCCAGTATGCAGTTAGTTCTCGATTAAAGAATAGGCAAACATCATAGGGGAGCACAATGGGAACGGGACCCCCAACAGGAGCAGAGGATGTCTGGGGGAGGAGAGAGAAACAAAGCAATCAGCCAAAAAGGACAGGTGCTGTTCAGGCTTTTAAGTAAGCGTAGTGTCGAGTTGGAAGCATATCACGTGACATAGCAGCCGCAGATAAGCCCAACAGGTAAGGGAGCAATGTGAAAGTAGTTTATCAGCGTTTTTTAAGAGGGGTTTTTTGAAAAGTGTCTGCGTCTTCTAGGTGTCCGTTCAGCCACCCTGTTCACAAGGGGCTGGCAGTGGTCATGAGCTGGCTGCTCAATGAATGTACGGCACTGACTGATCAGCTCCTGCATGCTCGCAATGGCACTGGGAAACGCCTATAGCCGGTTGTGGTGGTTTAAGGGTTAAGAGGAACAAAACGGAAAACACAAGAACACTCAGCTGGAGATGCATCACAGCCAATCTGCAGCAAGGAGAAATGAATAACGCTGTAGCGGTCCGGTGCTGCTAAGATTCACACCTTCGAGAAGACGGCGATTTATTTATTTTTATGGTGGAGATTCCAGCGATGCACCCAGCCTTGGCCCGATCCGCACGTACTCACAAACAGAGACAAAAACAAAGCAAACTGGTAATCAAACAGCAAATAAAGAATGTAATGAAAACAAATGAGATAAATGAAAACAAAGATACCACCCCTGTTCCCCTTACGGCGATTACACATTAAATACAACAAAGCACAAACAAAACACACACAGTAAATCATGAAAAACGTTCATGAAAAATGGCACCGGATAAAATGTAATGATGAAAATAGATAGTCCAGAGATCCGCACGTTGAAGGACATTGTAAAGATAGTCCTACCGCTAGTTCCTGAAATGGTGAAGATGGGTGGATGGGTTCAGGAGCGTTGCTTTCTTTGCAGGATGGCCATAAATCCACTTACAGTCCTCATGTACACAGGCAGGACAAAATGAATAAGTACAGGTAACCCAACAGAAGGCAGACAGACAGGAACTTGTAACACAAATTACAAAAACCTTTTTTTTTTTTTGCTTTTTGGTCACCGGCCCCCTTTTTAAAAGCCGTGCTGACACCCTTTGACCCCAACAGCCCCAGCACCCTCAGCAGAAGACCAATCAGAGCCACTGCAGAGACTGCTGGGAGTCGCAGTTTCAAATTCTATTGGCTACTTTCACCATCCCAAGCCGTGTTTTCCTCTACAGTTGCTTCCTGTTTTTTCTACAGTACAGTATTGCCACAATAAAAGCCTTAAAAATTGCAGAGGATATTTGCGGTTTCCGCTAACCATTATTAGATGGGTTCTAGGGAAAAATCTGTGAATGACTGAGGCCACGAACTTTGAGTCACAACTTTGCGGGGGTCTACTGTACTAAAATATCAAAATAAATACAGCAGGAGAGGTCAGTTTAGTGTCCACTGCTATACTAATGCAGATTTAGTACACGTACTTCATTTGACATGTATTGGAACGGTCACCAGCGTACAGCTCAATGTCGCAGTCGGGACAGTAGTCGCGGGTTTCTTTGCGCGCTTTTCTTGTATTTTTTTCTGTTGCTTGTGCATCAGAGGGTAGAATGTCAGTGCCTGATCCAAATGATTGGTGCACCTCTTGTGTTATTGTAGACTTAACCATACTGCAAGGCTTAGTGACTTTCACATTTTCCCTGACGTGACCAACAGTTTCTGGATTGTGAGCAGTGCTTAGGGGCCTAACACTCTTCTGGTCCTTCCACTTGGATTACCGTATACACTCGCGTTTAGGTCAGGGCTTGATTTTTACCGAATAATTTCCAGTATTTTATGATGTCGGTTGTATAAGTTGAATACGGAAAACTGACGCTATTGATCCAAGAGATTATGATATGCTAATGCACACCTGAGAGAGTAACCACAGAGCACACAGCCTTTTTTTTTTTTTCTATGTATTTTGCCTACGTGACAACACGGTAATACCTGAACTATTCTGAAGCAACGTTTGCACTGTTCTGTGTTTTTTGTATCTCACCCCCCATACACCTTTATCGTAAGAGCATCCCTTATCTACGATGGAGCGTTCAATCAGAAGAAAATATGAAGCTGGTTTTAAATTAAAAGTCGTTGAAGTGGCGAAACAAATTGGTAACTGCGCTACTGCAACAAAATTCGACGTATCTGAGAAACTGGAGCGAGATTGGAGGAGGCAAGAAGATGTAAAAAAACAAAAAGTGCTGCATTTTTGAATGGGTGTACAAATCAGGGTCTGATTTTATGATTGATTTTTTTGGGTTTCAAGACCTGACTTATAAGGGAGTATATACGATGTAACCATTCTTATTTTTGCCACCTAGATATTGCACGTCACTGTAGCCTAACACGAAGTCAATAGGGAGATCACGGTAGTTTGGTCGTACAGTGCTGTGTGCATCAGTTTCAATGGCTGTGTCAACATGAAATAACAAATTCACATTGTCATCATCACTGTCACTTGATTTAACTGATGGATCAGTTTCAGTTTGTTCCAAAACTGGCTTTACAGTTGTTTACTTACATGCCATTGTATTTTTTTGGTTGAAGGCTCCACCCAACTTATGAATATTTATGAGTTACCTTAGAGTTGTAGAGGTTTTTTTTTGTTCTTTTTGTGGTATCACATTCTGATATCCACTAGATGGCAGCAGTGTACTGTCCTGGGCGTTATTCAGGCTTAACAATGTAGATAAGATACTGAGAAAAGCGCTATATAAATGTAATGAATTATTATTATTATTATAAAGTCCTCGAGTGCTTAAGGAGGTTAGTGAGTACAGATATAAACCCTTGATGCATATTTTTGGGAAGTCACTATGCACTGAGGAAATTCAGAAGGACTGGAGAATGGCAAATATTGTTATATAAAAAGGGAGACCAGCAGACCAAGCAACTATAGGCCAGTAAGCCTAATGTACATCACAGGAAAGTAAATGGAAGAAATTATTAAGGAGAAGATGGAGCAGCATATGGCGAGAACAATTTACTGAACAGTCAGCATCAGTTCAGATGAGGGAGGACATGTTTTACTGACATGCTGGATTTCAAGAGGACGCAATAGAAGAATATGATCAAAGTGGAGTGTATGAGATTATTTACATATAAAGCATTTGATAAGGTGCCACATGAGAGGGTGGGCATCAAACTAAAACAAGTGGCAGTTCAGGGTGTGGTGTGTAGGTGGGTGGAGAACTGGCTCAGACATGGAAAACAGAATTGGGTGACGTGAAGAGTGATATCCAGTAGGGGTCAGTGCTGGGGCCGCTGCTGTTTTTAATATATTTATTTGGTTAGGAATATCAATAACAAGCTGGTTACGTTTGTAGATGATACCAAGTGAGGTGGACTGGCAGATCATCAAGAATCTGTTGACTCATCACAGAGTGACTTGGACAGCAGACAGACTTGGGCTGATGAAATGTAATGTCAGTAAATGTAAATTATGACCTTTAAGAAGTAAAAATGTAGGGTTTGAATACACAATTGAAGGTCTTTGCCCAATTTCGGCTTTCAGCTTATCTCCCCTTTTTACGCCCATTAAAAAGATCTTCCTGTTTTGCTCAGAATTCCAAGGATGCGGTAAGGCTGGTGTTATCAAGTGGTCCCGTTTTAATTTATAATAAATAATCCACACAAAAATAAAGAAAAAAGTTTGTTGTACACAGAGTAAAAAGCAAAAAAATGAGAAAGTGTGTTTCTTCTATAAACTTTAATTGTCAAACTTCAGTTGTTTCTATACTTAAAGATGCTTTACTTCATCTTCAGTACGCTATAAACATACGGCACTGAACGTTTAACACAGCATGTTAACTTTCATACTATTGAGCACATAAGGCACAGTTTAAAACCATGTGCCCTCCATGCCTTACACATGGCAAGGCAGGTCACTAACTGAGAGTAATCTTCAGTCAGAGGGGCAAAAAGTAGTTAGAATATAGCAATTCAGTTCAAATTGTGGGGGTTAGAAGAACCTCCCATAGTCTATGCACTAATATTTAGGCAAGCATTTAATATACCCTAAATAACTAGCAAATGGCTCCTATATCTTCTATTAAAAAGTCTTTCCAGGTTGAAGATCTTTAGACTCCATATTTTTCAACTTTGGATTTTTTTTTATGCTCATTAGAACAATCTGGGCAAGAATGGGACATTCAGCCCAACAAAGCTCACCAGTCATATCCACTTAATTCTTCTAAAATTACATCAAGTCAAGTTCTGAATGTCCCTAAACGTTAACATTATACAAAGTTACTGTCTGTTGTTCCTGCATTTTTATCACCCTTTAATATTGTTTTTATCAATATGCTGCTGCTGGAGTATGTGAATTTCTCCTTGGGATTAATAAAGTATCTATCTATCTATCTATCGTCCTCCTGTCCAACACACTACTTGGTCACTTATTTCAAGTGTCTGTGGTTCTTTGAGAGAAAGAATAATCTTCTAACATTTGTGTGAAATCTGCACTTACTGAGTTTCCAGCTGTGTCCCCATGCTCTTGATGAACTCATTTTAAAGTCACCGCCTTGATCCACTGGACTAATTCCCTTCATAATTTTAAACACTTCAGTCAGGTCTCCTCTTAATCTCCTTTAAAGGCTCAGCTCTTTTAATCTTTCCTCATAACTCATCCCCTGTAGCCCTGAATCAGCCTAGTCGCTCTTCTCTGGACATTTTCTAGTGCTGCTATGTCCTTTTTGTAGCCTGAAGACTAAAACTGCACTCAGTACTGCAGACATGTTTATAAGTTTGACGTCAGATTTCAGACTTTCCCAGTTTGTGACTCTTAACTTTTTGTTTATAGGTTTGTCTCTTCTGGTTCATTCTTTGTCTTTTTTTTATGGAATAGTTTCAAGGCCTGACCTCCCAAATTGAAGAAGCAGGTTTTGTAGCTAGAAGCAGGTAACCAGATCAGATTCCCAATGATGGTGGAAAGACATCACCATCTTCTTCTTCATTCGGCTGCTCCCGTTTGGGGTTGCCAGATCATCTTTGTCCGCATATTGATTTGGCAAAATTTTACATGTAGTGACCGAAGGAACGACATTGCGAATACAAGCAGCTGAAATGAGTTTCCTCCGCAGGGTGTCTGAGCTTTCCCTTAAAGATAGGGTGAGAAGCTCAGTCATCCGGGAGGGGCTCAGTGTAGAAACGCTGCTCCTCCGCATTGAGAGGAGTCAGATGAGGTGGCTTGGGCATCTGATCAGGATGCCTCCCTGGTGAGGTGTTCCAGGCACGTCTAACGGGGAGGAGGCCCTGGGGAAGACCCAGGACATGCTCGAGGGACTATGTCTCCCAGCTGGCCTGGGAACGCCTTGGGATTCTCCCGGAAGAGCTAGAAGAAGGAGAGGGAAGTCTGGGCATCTCTGCTTAAGCTGCTGCCCCCGCGACCCGATCTCGGATAAGTGGAAGAGGATGGATGGATGGATGGAAAATTTTACACCGGATGCCCTTCCTGATGTAACCCTCCCCATTTATCCGGGCTTGGGACTGGCACACACTGGTTTGTGCATCCTCTGTAGCTAGGTTAAAGACATCACCATCAAGATAATGAAACATTGTGTGGAATATGCACAAATAATAAGGTTTATAACACACAGCACTTAACTACACAATCATAACACAAGAAATTGTTGGAGGGCTGGAGTCCAGGGATGCGGGGTCTCCTGGGGGCACTAGGGGGTAATGGGAGGACCATTCAAAGAATCCCGAAAGGCTTAGAGCGGGGCGCTAGAAAGCTAAAGGTTCAACTAGGAGGTGGAGTGGGAAAGGTGACTACGGGGCCGTTGGCTGTGCAGACAGAGGTGTTTAAACCCCGTGTTAGTCAGACAAAGGGGTCAGTTCAGATTTATTTTTCAGTTTGTTGTTTCAGCCTTGTGACTCTTCTCTTTCCAGTACTACTACCTTCTTTAATAAAACACCTTCTTCCTTTTCTTTATTTCCATTGGCAACCATTATGGATTTGGGAACAACTCAAAAGCACTTACTGTTGGTGACAAAAGAAAGAAATATAATCCAGTAAACCAACAGAACTTTACAATGACCAGCAAGGCTAAAGCAACCCCACCAGCTGAACCCCCAAACACTTTTTATTACAATGCTGCATAATTTGAGTCATACAGCAGCCAACACGTATATGGGGGGCCTGGGCCTAATAACAGGCAAAAAGGAAGGGCTGGGGCCGACTCCCAGACACGTGGGCGGGGCCACATCCTAATAGCAGACATACATGGGCAGGGCCAAGTTCTAACAGCAGATAAAAAGCTGAGGCAGAGTCCCAGACATGTGGGCGGGGCCACATCCTAATAGCAGACAAACATGGGTGGGGCCAGGTTCTAACAGCTGATAAAAGGCTGGAGCTGAGTTTCAGACACTTGTGGATGGGGCCACATCCTAATAGAAGAACACATGGGTAGTTCCAAGTTCTAAGAGCACATAAAGGGCTGGGGCTGAGAACCACATATAAATGAGTGGGGCCAAGTTCTAATAGTGAGAACAGTAAGAGCTGGGGTGGAGACACAGACACAAATAGGTGGGGCCAAGTCCTTATATCAGGTAAAACAAAGTTCTGGGGCAGAGTACCATAGACAAATCAGCAGGACCAATACCTAATAACAGGTATAAAGAAGAGATGGGTGGAGACTCAGATATAAACAGAGGGGGGCAAACTCTAATAACAGGCAGAAAGTAGTGCTGGGTGGAGACCCGAACACACATAAGCAGTGCCAAGTAAAATGAAAGGGTGGGGCCAAGACTTAATAGCAGGTGAAAGGAAAGGCTGGGGCCAAGATTCAGACACAAGTGGGCGGGGCCACATCCTAATAAAATGTGTAGGCAGGGCCAAGTGATAATAGCAGGTAAAATAAAGGGCTGGAGCAGAATACCACAGAGAAATGGGCGGGGCCAAGTCCTAATAGCAAGAAAAGTAAGAGCTGGGGTTGAGACACAGACACAGATAGGTGGGGCCAAGTCCTAATATCAGGTAAAACAAAAGGGCAGAGAACCATAGACATATTGGTGGGACCAAGACCTAATAGCAAAAAAAAAAACAAGGAATGGGGTGGAAGCCCAGATTATAAATAGGCGGGGCCAAGCCTTAATAACAGGTAGAAAGAAGGCCTGGGTGGAGACCCAGACACACATGGGTGTGGCCACATCCTAATAACAGACGTATGTAGGTGGGTCCAAGTGATAATAGCAGGTAAAATAAAGGGCTGGAGCAGAGTACCATAGATAAATGGGCGGAGCCAAGTCTTAATCACAAGAAAAGCAAAGGCTGGGGTGGAGATGCGGACACACGTGGGTGACAAAATCTGAGAAGCAACCTTTACGGGAACACGGACGAGAGAGAAAACACTCAGATGAATCTATATTCCAGATCTCTTTTGGAAGAAATGGACGCCATATGCTCCAGACCAAAAGCAAAAAGGACCATCCAGACTGTTATCAGCAACAAGTCCGTAAGTCTGCAATGTCTCTCATGGTATGGGGTTGTGTCAGCGCCTTCTTCTGTGATGGCAGCATTAATGCAGAAAGTACATTGAGATTTTAGAGCAGCATATGCTGCCTTCAAGACGACATCTTCTCCAGAGATGTCCATGCATTTTTCAACAAGACAATGCAAAACCACATTCTGCACACGTCACAAAGGCATTGCTGTGGAACAAGAGGGTCCGGGGACTGAACTGGCCTGCCTGTAGTCCTCACCAGTCCCCAACAGAGAAAGTGTGGAGAATTTTGAAATGAAAAATGCAATGACGACCCCCGTAGTGTCACACACCTTAAGATGTGTCTGCAGGAAGAATGCGACAAAATATCAACTGAAACGCTTCATCGCTTGGTGTCCTCAGTGCCAAAACGTCTTTTAAGTAGTGTGAGAAGGAATGGCGACATTACAAAAGTACGGAATGCTTTAATGTCTAAATGCTTTTACTGTCATTTTTTTTTGGAATGTGTTACAGGCCTGAAGTGCAGGAATGGATGGATATTAACAAAATGAAATGAAATTGTGCAAAATGTCAGATTTTTTGCGGGTTCCTCCCTATTTTTGGTCCTCTAGACCCCAAAAAACTCTTAATTTGTAGGCCATTTTTAGACCATGTTTTATGTATGAAATGACACCCTTATGAAGAAAGAACAGCAAAAATGACCAGAAGGACTTGAAGTTGTGCAGGCCACATCAACTGACCCCAGGGGTTCACTGCCTGAAACCTTACAAATATCTGTTCCTCTGTTCTTGCTAGTTCCATTTCTGATCTTTTTCTGTCTTCCCCCGAGACAGTCTTGTTGACCACTATAACACATCCCCTTCATGCAGCACTTGATACACAGCTCCATTAAAACATAAGGAAGTTTCCTTTAAGCATTCAGCTCCATGGTATAATTCAGAATTATAGTCTATGAAAGTAGCTGGCCGACACCTTGAGAGAATGTCACGTATGACGGGCCTCACCGTGCATGTCCAGACTTTCTCTGACCATCAGAAGGACTTCTAGAGATGTTCTACCTGTAGCCAAGAACATGCATTATGGCAGAATAATAGAAAGTGGCCATGATAACCCTCAGGGTTTTGTTCTCTGAAGTTTAATAAACTACTTCAACCTGCATCTAGCCCAATTACCACCCCCCCAAAAAGTCTGTGAAAAATTCCTCCATTTGTTCCATAACAAAATAAAAGATCTGTAGTACTAGGGTGTTGTACCGTGTTAGCCATTATGAATGTAGTGAAAAGTCAAGCAAAATGACACCCCTTCTTCAGGGAAGTTGACTGATGATTACAAACTGGGGCCTGAGTTGCTTTGAAAGCTTGCATATTGTAATCTTTATTGTAATCTTTTTAGTTAGCCAATAAAAGGTGTCATTTTGCTTGACTTTTCACTAAACTTTTATAAAAACAAAAAATATATAAAACTTGACTTTTCACTAAAATAAAAGATCTAAATAATTTAATTAACATAAATCCATCATCCATTTACAGTTAGGTCCATAAATATTTGGACAGAGACAACTGTTTTCTCATTTTGGTTCTGTACATCACCACAATGAATTTTAAATGAAACAACTCCGATGCAGTTGAAGTGCAGACTTTCAGCTTTAATTCAGTGGGGTGAGCAAAACGATTACATAAAAATGTGAGGCAACTAAAGCATTTTTTGAACACAATCCCTTCATTTCAGGGGCTCAAAAGTAATTGGACAATTGACTCAAAGGCTATTTCATGGGCAGGTGTGGTCAAGTTCGTCGTTATGTCCTTATCAATTAAGCAGATAAAAGGCCTGGAGTTGATTTGAGGTGTGGTGCTTGCATGTGGAAGATTTTGCTGTGAACAGACAACTTGCGGTCAAAGGAGCTCTCCATGCAGGTGAAAGAAGCCATCCTTAAGCTGCGAAAACAGAAAAAACCCATCTGAGAAATTGCTACAATATTACGAGTGGCAAAATCTACAGTTTGGTCCATCCTGAGAAAGAAAGCAAGCACTGGTGAAGTGAGCAACGCAAAAAGACCTGGACGTCCACGGAAGACAACAGTGGTGGATGATCGCAGAATCATTTCCATGGCTTCACAACAGCCAATCAAGTGAACAACACTCTCCAGGGGGTAGGCGGGCGTATCGATATCCAAGTCTACCATAAAGAGAAGACTGCATGAAAGTAAATACAGAGGGTGCACTGCAAGGTGCAAGCCACTCATAAGCCTCAAGAATAGAAAGGCTAGATTGGACTTTGCTAAAGAACATCTAAAAAAGCCAGCACAGTTCTGGAAAAACATTCTTTGGACAGATGAGACCAAGATCAACCTCTACCAGAATGATGGCAAGAAAAAAGTATGGAGAAGGTGTGGAACAGCTCATTATCCAAAATATAGCATATCATCTGTAAAACACTGTGGAGGGAGGCAGTGTGATGGCTTGGGCGTGCATGGCTGCCAGTGGCACTGGGACACTCGTGTTTATTGATGATGTGACACAGGACAGAAGCAGCCGAATGAATTCTGAGGTGTTCAGAGACGTACTGTCTGCTCAAATCCAGCTAAATGCAGCCAAATTGATTCATGATCCAGATGGACAATGACCCAAAACATACAGCCAAAGCAACCCAGGAGTTTATTAAAGCATAGAAGTGGAAAATTCTTGAATGGCCAAGTCAGTCACCTGATCTTAACCCAACTGAGCAGGCATTTCACTTGTTGAAGACTAAACTTCAGACAGAAAGGCCCACAAACAAACAGAAACTGAAAGCCGCTGCAGTAAAGGCCTGGCAGAGCATTAAAAAGGAGGAAACCCAGCATCTGGTGATGTCCAGGAGGTCAAGACTTCAGGCTGTCATTGCCAGCAAAGGGTTTTCAACCACGTATTAGAAATGAACATTTGATTTCCAGTTATTTCATTTGTCCAATTACTTTTGAGCCCCAGAAATGAAGGGATTGTGTTCAAAAAATGCTTTAGTTGCCTCACATTTTTATGCAATCGTTATTTTCACCCCACTGAATTAAAGCTGAAAGTCTGCACTTCAACTGCATCGGAGTTGTTTCATTTCAAATTCATTGTGGTAATGTACAGAATCAAAAGTAGAAAAAAGTTGTCTCTGTCCAAATATTTATGGACCTAACTGTATATCTTTCCCTGTCGTCCCACTCCATGCAGCTCCTTTTCTAAATTTTCACCAGTCACATCTACATTTGTTAATGACCTGCTTTGTAAGATGAGGCCCACTACCTGTGTGCTGGACCTCATCTGCACTACACTTCTTAAATCCTGACTTCATGCCATAATCCCGACGGTTACCACAATAAGAAGTGCATCCCTTGACGATGGCTTTGTGCCAGCCACTTTTAAAATCGCTTCTGTAGCTACGTTATAATGTAAAGCATACGCACGTCGGGCATTTCTTTTTCTTGCGGTTTTTCGTGTCTTAAATTAAAAACTAGGAGGCTCTGCCCCCTGCTCGCCAACCCCTGTGCAGGCCCTACACGTTAGTCATTTCCCAGATCTGCCACTTGCGTTGAATCGTGCTTTGCTTTTGGATAAACACGAATATCAACTCTGTCCTTGATATCTCCGTCTTTCGAAACTATTATCACTAACAATCTGTCACATGTTGGTTTATTATATACTGGTAAACCCCCGATTCTCTAAAGAATCGCAAATCCAAGAATGACAATTACTTTCTGTTCCCTCCAATCTTTGTAGGGATGAAAAATCATGGAGGGTGGGAGCGTCCTGGGAAAGTTTGCATTTAATTAAATAAATATACTTTATTTTTTTTACTAAAGCTGTTTCTTTTTGGAGCCGTGACTCATTTGGTTCTGGTGTTTCAGAAGGGCGTTGTAGCCGCCTTCGTTCATTGTTTTTATCTATGCAGTCTCGTTTTTGTTTTTCTATGGGTGTGTTGTTAGCTAGAAGTCGTCTGCTGTTAGGAATCATAATTGAACTTACTTTTAACACTGAATTACCTTAATGTGTTTCAAGTAAGCCACACTGACAGCTGCCACACTGAGTGCTGGCACAGTGGATTAGAGCACACTGACTGGTGGCACTGTGTAGTGGGGTAGCTGCTGGTACTGTGGAGTGCAGAACACTGACCGCAGGCACTGTGGAGCAGCTGACTGCCGGCACTGTCAGTAGTCACCACTACCTCAAGTTTAAATACATAGACATATATAGATAGACGGTGCATTCACTGTGTTTCCCAGTAGACACGATATGTCAGCGCGTCAGCCATATTGCGAGTGGCAAAAGTGCCATTTAAACTAATACAGGTAGACGTGGACACCGGATTTTCTGATGAAAAAACAATAACGTTTAAAACAGTATTGTTTACATGCAACAGATTTTGGCGAATCGTTCACAACTAAAGACATGAGCATAAAATGATGGTTGTCAATTTTAAACTGTGTTTCCTCAATGTGCTCCTTGAGAAAAAACATCATCAAGTTTGAGGAATGTTAACAGCTAACAACAGTCTATATAGTTAGTGACTAAATACGTTCAGCCAAAACGTTGTTTGGAGGCTCACTTGAGCACATAAATGCATAGCTTTGCTAGCTTAGCCTGGCTTAGCTAAAAGATTATAAAACGGGATTTTCTAACGACCAAATATAACCAAAACAATTCTTCAGCCCTACCTATGAAATGTAATCCCCCGGGATCTGGTTTGGAGCGTACAGCGGTTTGTACAATCCCAAGCAGCACATTATTCATTACTTCACTCCACAGCAGTGCCACTCACAATATGGCGGCGACGTTGACGTACGATTCTGCTAGTCATGAGGCGTCTAGTTATTCTATGTCTATGTTTAAATATGTCACCATGGCAACTTGTTGGCGTGCACAGTTTTCCTCAAGTTTAGTTTACAGGTTGTGTTGTGCTGTTTGGGCGCCACTTACTGACTCTGGGGCGCTGTGCGAGTGCACGTGCGCTTTTGGCACGGGTTGCGTCTGGCATCCGTGCATATATACAACCTTCATAAACATTACTAAACAAAGATTTTATATGCGGTGGTGTGTGCGTTCGTGCGGCGGTTGTATTGTGACCTGAAGTTTAGTTTACAGGTTGTGTTGTGCTGTTTCGGCGCTACCTACTGAGTCTGGGAAGCCTCTGGGTTTGACTCTGGGGCACTGAGTCGCAGTGCGCGTGCGCTTTGGTGCATCTGACATCCGGCATCTGTGCATAAATACAACCTTCGTTTAGTAATTTAGATGCGAGCGTGGTCTTTTGGATTCATGTAGAAATTCAAGAAAACTTCTTTGTCCGTGTTTTTCAGATAAATTTTGTGTAAAGTGTGATACTTTTGGACGTATGGATTTGTATCCATTATTGGCTGTAGAATTTCTAATACGTCTGATCATTTACTTTTTTTCCACCATAATTTGCAAATAAATTCTTCAGAAATCAGACAATGTGATTTTCTGGATTTTTTTTTTCTCATTTTGTCTCTCATAGTTGAGGTATACCTATGATGAAAATTACAGGCCTCTCTCATCTTTTTAAGTGGGAGAACTTGCACGATTGGAGGCTGACTAAATACTTTTTTGCCCCACTGTAACTCTTTCGATTCTATGTTGCATCGCTTCTCCTTGATCATAAGTATAAACCCGAATTGTGGTTTCTTTGAAATTAAACTTGTAATAGCTTTAATTGTTGCGGGACCACAGATTCTCATAGCGTTTGGTCCTGAATCGTGTAAATCTACATTTTTAATGATACGAACGCAAACAGATTATTGTAGATTCAAATATTTTGCCTGTAGTGTTTGTGGATTTCACTTTCACTAAATAACAAATCTTTTATTTCTCATGGATACGCCTCTTCATTGGGAAGAAACCCTACTTTTACCTGATGGCAGCACGAATCAGACTACCTTCAAGTCTCTGACTTAAACTTTAAAGCCAAACAATAACTATATACTTCTGTCATATCACCTATGTCCATATATTCAATATCTTTTCGCTGTTCCGTTATTTCACCATGTAACAATTTCCGTTTGTTAGCGCTAATGCGATCTTTACTATCAGTTTTTTGAGACTTTCGAATTTTACTACTTTCATAATCTCTAACTTGCTCTGCATGTGTATCGCTCCAACGATTTTGAACCTCTTTACGACGTTCTACTTAGTCTTCTACACTTTTTCTTTTATTTCTGACCCCGCTTGGACCTGTTAGGTTTTCAGTTCCACTTGGTCTGGGCTGATTATAACTTTCCTTATTTTCTGAATTTGCACTTAGATTATTATTGTTCTTTTTTGAATTCTTTTCTCTCGAATGCTTGTGGGTCTCTTTTCGATGAGCTGCCCTTTCTTCTTCGTTTAGTCATTGACGTTTCATCTAGAACATATAAAATTACCGTCCAGAAAAGGACTACATTGAAGGAAACAAATAGATTGTATGACTTGTATTAAAATGAGGAAAACATAAAAGTTTATAAGAGCTGAGAGCACAGGAACAAAAGCATTCACACGAATGAGAGGTGAGTGGACCATGGGCCTGGTTAAATCTCTTGGCACAAAATCTCATCTCACGGGACTTGAAATTATCTCTCTGAAAACGTCTCATCCCAGGATTTTTTTATATAATAGAGAGACATATCAACCAAATGATTGATTGCTTTTCACTATGAATCACAGTTTATGTTTCAGTTTAAACTGCAATAGTAAAAAATATTCCATTTTAATTCAAGACGACAAGTGTATTGCATTTGGATTTAAGACCACGCATTAATTATGCCAAAGCTGAATGTAATGGAATGATCAATTAGCATCAAAAGGTGGGGCAAGGGGCGTCAACACTTTAAAATAGATACACTAGATAGATACTTTATTAATCCCAAGGGGAAATTTACATACTCCAGCAGCAGCATACTGATAAAAAACAATAACACATAGGAATTAAAAATTTTAGGTTTGAATACACAATCGGTGCTCGGAAAATCGAGAGTCCACCTTATGAGAAGGTTTTAGGAGTCATAGTAGACTCTAAGCTATTGACTACCAGACAGTGTTCAGAAGCCATTTAGAAGGCTAACAGAATGTCAGGTTATATAGCGCCTTGATGAGAAACTGGGCTGGTTCCAGGACCACAGGGGTTGAATTATGATGAAAGATTAAAAGAGCTGAGCCTTTACAGTTTAAGCAAAAGAAGATTAATGGATGACATGATTGAAGTGTTTAAAATTATGAAGAGAATTCATCCAGTGGATGCAGGCATTCATGCAAAAGGAGTCCCGACCAGGTATTGAGTGCATACGGACATGGACAGACTCTTCAGTAGGCCAACATTTCTGTATTAAAAAAAAAATATATTTTTTTTTTTTCATTGGTCTTATGTAATATTATAATTTTTTGAGATACTGAATTTTGAGTTTTCATTACCTGTAAACTATAAATCGGCAAAATGAAAAGAAATCCATCCATTATCCAATCCACTATACGGGGGTCTGCTGGAGCCAATCCCAGCCAACACAGGGCGCAAGGCAGGAAACAAACCCCGGGCAGGGCGCCAGCCCACCGCAGGGTGCGCACACACACACACACCAAGCACACACTAGGGACAATTTAGGATCACCAAACCACCTAACCTGCATGTCTTTGGATTGTGGGAGAAAACCGGAGCGCCCGGAGGAAACCCACGCAGACACGGGGAGAACATGCAAACTCCACGCAGGGAGGACCCGGGAAGCGAACCCGGGTCTCCTAACTGCGAGGCAGCAGCACTACCACTGTGCCACCATGCCGCTGGATTGAGACTGTTATTTTAAAATGAGTTCATCAAGAACACATGGACACAGTTGGAAACTTGTAAAGGGTAAATTTCACACAGACATTATGAAGTTTTTCTTTACACAGAGAACGACAGACACTTGGAATAAGAGACCAAATAGTGTGGTAGACAGTAAGGGACGTTTAGTTGCAGTTATTACTGCAAAGGGGGGTCACACCAGATACTGAAAGCAAAGGTTCACATACTTTTGCCACTCACAAATATGTAATATTCGATCATTTTCCTTAATAAATAAATGACCAAGTATAATATTTTTGTCTCATTTGTTTAACTGGTTTCTCTTTATCTACTTTTAGGACTTGAGTGAAAATCTGATGATGTGTAGGTCATATTTATGCAGAAAAATAGAAAATTCTAAAGGGTTCACAAACTTTCAAGCACAACTGTAGCTTGTTTCCATTTAGATAGATAGATAGATAGATAGATAGATAGATAGATACTTTATTAATCCCAAGGGGAAATTCACATTCTCCAGCAGCAGCATACTGATACAATAAATAATATTAAATTAAAGAAAGATAATGCAGGTGAAAAACAGACAATAACTTTGTATAATGTTAAATGTTAACGTTTACCCCCCCGGGTGGAATTAAAGAGTCGCATAGTTTGGGGGAGGAACAATCTCCTCAGTCTGTCTGTGGAGCAGGACAGTGACAGCAGTCTGTCGCTGAAGCTGCTCTTCTGTCTGGAGATGATACTATTTACACCTGTGTGTATTTATTGTGTAATATTTGTTTTAATTAAATACTTAAAAAGTATTTAAAAGTGAAGAGAAAAAGTGAAGGACTGAGAATCACTCACCCGTTTTATCATTTGGATGATATCTTTAGAAAGGAAACAAAATCTAGGATATGAAAATGGCCTAACATGGTAGAGTTAAAGAAAATTATTGACAAAGATTGTTTTCTAATTAAGCAACTGGGTTGGAACAAAAACCTGCAGCCATTGCAGCCCTCCAGGACTGTGATTGAGGACCCCCGCCTTAGACCCTTTGCTGAGACACTCCGGATACATCCTGTTTACTTTCATTCTCCTGTCTAGATTCTCAAACTCAGTCCTGGGGACCCACTGTGGCCGCACGTTTTTGTTTCAACCAGATTCACAATCAGTGATAATAACTGACTTCATTTAATTACCTGGTCTCTTTTTTAACTCTCTTCTCTTATTCTAAATTTCAGAAAAGATTGTTTTTTTTTCATATTTGTAAGACATTTACAAATGTTTCTACTTTTGCTATACTGTAGCATACTTAACTCACTTGAGTTGTTTTCCCTGTTACTTTGCTCTTTTCGTTGTATCCTAAGTGACAATTAAAAGCTGCAAAGTAGACACCCTGGCAAACAACGCTGAATAATGAAAGGCTGCAACTACTCCAGTGTTAGAGCTAATAATTAGTAAAAAAAATGGATTTAATAATTAGAAGACCAAGAAAAGCAGAATGAAAATCAGGATGAAAATATTGTTAAAAAGTAAAAAGGTAATCTTAATTGTTTAGTACAGTTAACAAAAATTTACCAAACTTAATTTTGTAATTTCAGAAATTGGGAAATAACAGCTGACCTGATTAGGTCTGGGGTTCAATTAAAACCAGAAGTTGGTTGGAACAAAACACTTGCAGCCAGAATGGATTCCTAGAATGGAACCACTGCTAGATCTTAATTGTAACCCACCTGTGTCAAACTGAATTAATGGACGTCGTTAAGCAAGGCAGATGTGTATCTGAGTGTATAAGGTAAGCTGAGCAGACATCCTGATTATTAACTATGTGTCCAGGTCTGGCTGACCAGATGCCCTGGTTTATGCATAGCGTGCAGGAATTGAGCAAAATGTGAGGGACCCCCAGGACCTGGATTTCTTTTACATTTTTACAAGGCGCACAGTACTTCATGGGGGATCTTTGGGACCCCCAAGCTTTCAACTTAATTTCAGTCTAGCACAGGGGTAGGCAACGTCGGTCCTGGAGTGCCACAGTATGTGCAGGTTTTCGTTCCAACCCAGTTCCTTAACGAGAACTCAATTATTGCTGATGAAGCACATATTGCTTAAGTGACATTTTAATGCTTCATTTTAGTGGTCTCGCTTGTTAAGGTTCTCCAACCTTAATTGCTTATTTCAATCTTAAACTGCTGCATTGTGTTTTAATTGCTCCTTATTAGCAATAAGATGTAAAAGACAAAGCAGCCAGCAGTTCTCCAGCTAGCTTTTTTCCAATTACATCTGTGTGTGTTCATCATGCACGGTTTGATTTAATAAAACACTTAATAGAAAAATGTGACAGACTGAAAAATGATCTGTTTCAGGCTTCAAATCATTTGGATGATATCCTTGGAAAGGAAAAAAATCTACGATATAAAAGCCTTACATTGCACAGACTAACAAGCCATAAAATTAAATAAGGTCTGAGATTGGCAATGATTGGTTTCTAATTAAGCAATTGGGTTGGAATGAAAACCTGTAGCCACTGCGGCTCACCAGGACCGACATTGCCTACCCCTGTTTTACATCTTATTGCTAATAAGGAGCAATTAAAACACTGAATGCAGCAGTTTAAGATTGAAATAAGCAATTAAGGTTGGAGAACCTTAACAAGCGAGACCACTAAAATGAAGCATTAAAATGTCACTTAAGCAATATGTGCTTCATCAGCAATAATTGAGTTCTCGTTAAGGAACTGGGTTGGAACAAAAACCTGCACATACTGCGGCACTCCAGGACCGACGTTGCCTACCCCTGGTCTAGCACACTCAAAGAACTATGGCGAACTGCTGAGCCTAATAGAAGATCCACAGTTCACATGGCCTGTCAGGACAAAAACCAAGAAAAGTACGGAAAGGATCTCTCTGTAGACCTTCGTTATTATATTATGGTACGGACAAAACGCCAATCCACCGCGCTTCACACTTCGCTACCACTCTCGTAATCGACCAAACAAAGCGTTAACAATTGAACGATTCTATTATTAATGCAATTATAACCTTGTGTTTTTACCACGAACTTCGACTAAATACTTCCTGAAATTCATTAGCTACGTCTTCGAACTCATCTTTTTGGCAATTACTTTACCCTTATTTTCCACCAGTGAGTTATTTTCCATATTTATATTTGAACGATAAAGAAAATTACCGAGAGTTACTCGCGAAGCTCTTCTGTTATCTTGGTTGGCACCTCCAACTTCAGTTGTGCCCGCCTTTTCGTGCGGTAGTGATGACGTCACGGCTGCTGATTGGTTTATCTTCAACTTGTCGCGAGTTATCCATGGCGCTTTTTTTTTTTTTTTTTTAAATATATATATAAAATCGAGGTGGCTGCGCGCCAGAGAGAACCGACTCAATTACGCTTATTTTATCTTGAACAATACCGTGGTTACAGGTCTGTACTTTTTTTTTTTTTTTTCCATCAATGATTTTTTTTTTCTTTTATACAGCATACAAGTTTCCAGGAAGTCTATACGTGTGTTTGAGATGCTATACATGCTTACGTCTCTCTCGCCGTTCACTTTTTAATGTTTCATTTACCATTTGCTTTTGTAAGTGCTACCCAAAATGCTGAATAGCTGCGACGAGTACGGGCACGGTTACAAAATTAATCGCTTCTTTTTGTGTCTTCTTAAAGAAACGCGGACGGAGTGGTCACGGAGCTCAAAGCCTCTGCTTAGATTGCTTTTTCATTGGAAAGGCCCTGTTAGGATGTCATTTAAGGGAACAAATGCCACAGGGAAAGTTAATAGGATCGCGGAACAGCTGATAAACGTATGGAAAAATTCAACCTCCTCCATTTACATCTGTATGTTGGACTATTATGCATTTTCTGAATGCAGAATACGCAAAGTGGCATCAAATTAGATCAATTAGTGGAAATGACTGGAGAAGTGGTTGGGACAGCAAAGCAGCAGCGACAGCGGGACTTCAAGGACTGAAGCTGCGGATTTCTTTTGCAGACCGTAGATTCGTAAGTATAGTGTGGGCTCTTAAGATTTCCGAATTGCATTTTTTAAATAAGCACGTATGTAAAAATAAATCGTGCACTGCATTATAGTGAAGAGATTAAATTTGAATATAAAGTGTCAATGATGGGTGGTCAGTCAGTAAATATGGTAATACCTATCCAAATTTTGAAGCAAGATGACTACCAAGAATAGAAAGGGTTAAATGAGTAATTTTATTGTCCAGTGTTTTTCCCCCCATCACTGGGATATCGTTTGTGGACTTTAAACACATGGGACTTTTTTACAACCTACACTGGGGAAAAAGGGAAATGGCAAGTTGTTAAATTTACAAAACAAATGCATTTTACTTGTTTGTTCCACTTTTAAAACATAACTCCATGTTTAGTTTATTGAAGGGCGGCACGGTGGCGCAGTGGGTAGCGCTGCTGCCTCGCAGTTGGGAGATCTGGGGACCCGGGTTCACTTCCCGGGTCCTCCCTGCGTGGAGTTTGCATGTTCTCCCCGTGTCTGCGTGGGTTTCCTCCGGGCACTCCGGTTTCCTCCCACAGTCCAAAGACATGCAGGTTAGGTGGATTGGCAATTCTAAATTGACCCTAGTGTGTGCTTGGTGTGTGGGTGTGTTTGTGTGTGTCCTGCGGTGGGTTGGCACCCTGCCCGGGTTTGGTTCCCTGCCTTGTGCCCTGTGTTGGCTGGGATTGGCTCCAGCAGACCCCCGTGACCCTGTGTTCGGATTCAGCGGGTTGGAAAATGGATGGATGGATAGTTTATTGAATCTTGTGACATGTACAATATACCAACTACAGTCATTCAGTAGAAGTCAAAATAGTTCTATTTAGTCCTCCCCGGAAATTTAATACGCACCGAGCTGAGTTCGGATTGGTGGTAAAGTCACGTGACTTTCAAAGAAGCAAGAACGGGTTGTGGGTTTGAGTTGGTGTCGCCAGTTAAGAGCAAAAGGTTCGTAAGATTAAAAAAAAGAACGAGAAATATTCATTTAAAACACTTGATCACACAGAATAACGTTACTCCGTTTTGCGTTTTCCTTGTACACTTTTAATGTTTTGTCAAACTATGCTCACTACCGTTATAAGTCGTCAGTAATGTATTAAGTTGTCTTGATTCACTCGCATAGTTAGTGCAGGTGCGTTTACGTACTTAAAGATGTGACTTTCGGCGCGGGTCAACTATTTTCAGCATTGCTGTTCGTTAGTATTATAACATCGATCATCCAGATAAATACTATTAATACAGACAAAAAAAATACAATGCAGATACCGAATTTGCTTGTTTGAAATAAAAAAAAAAAAAAAAATTGTGAAAAGTTGCCAAGTAGCAATTTTTTCACTTTTTTTATATTTTTTACTAATATTTATTCTATAATCAGTTATATAAAACTCAATCCAAAGTGTATTTGGTGTTCATATTTAGTTTATACATTGGTCATGGTATTCTGGCAACGAAGCAGTGTTCTTGTACAACTGTTGTACATTTCAGCTTTTTAATACGAATCTTTGGTATTTTTACCAGATAAAACTAGTTTTGGTATGAGAACCCGTTTTTCTTAACTTTTTAAACATTAACTGTAAAATGATCCTAGAACAGCTTTTTTTCTAAAGCTGAAATATTTATAAATGTAAAAATCATGCTGCTATGCTTTTCTGAATGTCGAATAAAAAATAGCAGCTAATTTTAAATGAGATCAGTGTTGTCAATGATTAGGAATGTGGTTGGAACAAAAACCTGCAGCCACAGGGTGTCCCCAGGACCGAGTTTGGGAAACATTGATCTATCCCTATAAGTGACAATGATTTCCTTTTGACAGTTCTTGTAACCAACAAGGACAAATTAGTTTTTTGTTTTTTTTTTTTTCAAGCAGGTAACTGTTCTTTGGACTAACTTTTAAACCCTCTTCTTCCTTAGACCTGATCCTCCTCCTAAGAGTGGAGAAGAAAATGTATATTCCACTTTAACCAAATAACTGGAGCAAATAACCTGCGCTTTTAAAGCAACTTCTTAGGAGATCACTGCAACTCTTTGTAAGTTTAATTTCATTGAAGTAATTTTCTTTATTTAGGGAATGATTTGATTAGATTTCAAGCAAATGAAAATAACATAGTAAGTGCATTGATATTTCCCCAAAGACCAACCATAACTCCAGTCTGCTGTCACCTAGTGAAGAGTTATAGCTTGAGAGCCCTTTTCCAATGGTTATTTTATATAGAGCAGGGGGTCCTCAATCACACTGCTGGAGGGCCACTATGGCTGCAGGTTTTTGTTCTAACCTGGTTGCTTAATTAGAAAGCAATTCTTGCCAATTTTTAATTTCATTGTTCGTGCTTTAACTCTGTCAGGTCATTCTCGTATTCTAGATTTTCTTCCCCTTTCTAATATCCAAATGATTTGATGGCTAAAATGGAGGAGTAATTCTGCCCTTTTTTTCTCTTTGAAGTATTTAATTAAACCCAATAGTGCATGATAAATACACAAGTGTAAATGGTAACAAGCTAAGTGGAGAAATGCTGGTCCCTTTTCTCATATGCATGTTGCTAATTAGGAGCAATTAAAAAAAAATCCAGAATGTCTAAGACTAAATAAAATAAGCAATAAGGGTTCAAAATCTTAGAGTGAGACAACTAAAGTGAAGCAGAAGTGTTACTTGAGCAATAAGGGCTTCTTATTAAGCAAATGGATTGGAGCAAAAACCTGCGGCCCTCTAGGACTGTGATTGAGGACCCCGATATAGAGAAAGTGGGGGTGATAGTTGAGCACAGGTGTTGCATGTTTATTTTAGGGAAAGCTGTTGCCCATCAGACAGCCTGAAGTCTTCAGTAATCCACCTGGACATCCATGGTAACATTTGCAGTGCACATGTCCTACCCCATTTGGTGGGGGGGGGAGAATCATACAAGGAATGTGTGTGCCATCTTTTGGAATGTCAGATACAATATAGCAACCAGATGGCCACTTGGAATCCACCTTAAGGACATTAATGACTCCTGGCCATGCCATTAAAAATTCCAGCTTCAGGGGTGTCAAACTCCAGTCCTGGAGCGCCACAGTGGCTGCAGGTTTTCATTCTAACCCTTTTCCTAATCAGTGATCCATTTTAATAACCCTGTTTTTAATGATTCGGTTCTTTTTGAATTGATTAATTTCTTCATTAAATGGCAGCCAAAGAGAAATGAGACATGAAACGAGCCCATAGATGTCCAGCCAAACTGGAACATCAAACTCCAATTCCACTCCAACTGGATTCTTGATGAGGAGCCAATTCTCGTTAAACTCGTTGTTTAATTCCATAGCTGCTCTCATTCTGCCTTGTCAGACATTCCCCAAACTGTTACTTTTCTGTTTTTTTCTTTTCTTCTAAGAACGCAGTCAATGTTTTGGTGACCTGAGCAGATCAACCTTACGGAGACATTCACCTTTATTTTCAGATACTGTGGTTAGCTAGTCACACGGCGTCTTGTTTTGTGTCTCATTATCGTTTGGCTGCTAATTAAGGGAAAAGAAACCACTAGGAGAGCCAAGTTAATTAAAACGAAGGCAAATGATAATTAGCAGCAAGAACTCTTCACTAATTAAGAACATAGTTAGAATGAAAACCTGCGGCCCACCAGGGCTGGAGTTCAGCATTCGTGAGCTAGATCCGTGTATCCCAACCACGGTCCTGGGAGGCACACTGTGGCTGCAGGTTTTTATTCCAAACTGATTCCTAATCAGTGACGCTGGATAACCCTGATCTCATTTAATTAGCTGAGATCTTTCTTTTATTCTCCATTCAGAAAAGCACAGCAGCCTGATTTTTACATTTATAAGACATTTAGAAATATTTCTGCTTTGCTCTAGATTTAAATACTTAATTTTTTTTTTCATTATTTTGCCCTTTCTCTATGCAGTTTTCCCTCTTCATTGTATCTTAATGGTATAAACCACGCTTATAAAGTGTACAAAAAAGTAGTCGCCATCACTTGTAAAATAAAGGTGGGCACTTTTGCTAAGATTTTAAGTGTATTTTGAATGTTTGAAAAGTGCCCACCCTTTTATTTTACAAGTGATGTATGAGACTTTTTTTTTTTTTTTTTTTTTTTACTTTAGTACACTTTTTAACTAAGTCGTTTTAAGTTTATTTTTATTGTATAAATTCAACTTTAGTCTTAAATTTCTCAATTCTCGAATGAAATGTTCTAACCGATAACGCCATCTATTGGATATTTCTATGCATTACTAACATCTATTGGTGAAATCTTGAACTATTATGAAAATTTAATTTCTTAACATGGATTAATTGATCAATTAGTAACTAAGTGCAAAATTCCAAGTCATTTCCACAATAGGAAGCTGGTTAAATATCAATTACAAGATCTGTACCAAACAACAAATGGGTGAAGTTAATATAAGCGTGGTAATAAAATTAAAAATGAGCAGAGCAGACCCACTGACGAACACTGACTAATCGAAGGTTGCAACTACTTTAGTGTCAGACCCACTAATTAGTAAATGGATTAATTAAGCAATTGGAACACCTATAAAAGTAGAATGAAAATATTAAGAAAAATACATTATTCTCATAACTGCTTGGTACATTTTTATATATTATAAAATATTTACCAAACTTGGTTTCCTAATTTCTATATTGTTCCCAAAACACAGAACTTGGGCAAATGTTTGCTTATTTAGCCCAGGAGTCCAATTAAAAACAGAAGTGGGTTGGAACAAAAACCTGCAGCCACTGTGCCCCTTCAGGAGTGGAGTTGGACACCCCTGCTAGATCCTTGATGAGAATTTGCTTGCTTCTTGTGATCATCCAGAATGTTGCTTTTCAATGGGGTTGGAGTGGATTAAAATTTTTCTGGTAGAGCAACATCTTCATGCAAGGAGCCTGGTAATGCATGACATTTGTAGCACAGTTAGCTAGTATTTTAAATATTGGTATTTTATCTTTGGAGAGGGGTGTGTGTGTGAGTGTGTGTATGACAACTTTACAGAGATTAAGTTCATGTGGTGTTTATAAGGCTTCTCAAGTTAATTCAAACTATCATCCTAATGTTGCCTCCAACATTGGCTGAATTTTTTAATTTGCTTCTGGTAAACTAGTCTCTTTACTTTGCCATACATCTTGGTAGTTCTGTACCATTAGAAGTGCTAGTCTCCATAGGTTTGAGTACCAATGCAGCTGTGGAGTCTTTCTACCTCCCTCTGACTGACTAGGATTCATTCAGACTTTCCAGCTGCTTCCTAAATAGGTTTATCAGGTCTATTGGACCCCTAATTCATGGTTGGTTCTTTCTTTAGCTCCATGTTAAGTATGGGCTGTGGCTTTCCATCCTTTCCTGGACAAGGATCCCAAGAATGGCTGGATCTGCTCTTCAGAACTGCTGGCGAGGTCCTCCATGATCTTTTGTACACTGTAGTGTGGTTTTGTTCGTCTTCTGTGTCCTGTAACAGTACTTGATTTTTTTTCTTTTGTATTTGTAACAGGACATCAGAATGAATGTACCAGTGATGGACCCAGTGGCAAATCTGTCGGAGGCCACCAGAATGGTCCATGCTTGCTTGTGCCAGAGACTGAAGGCCAGCTCAGCCAAGATGACTGGATTTAGACAATTGTTTTGAAAACTAAATGCTTTTATCAATTGTTTGATCAAACTGGTTATATTATAATGTTGTGTAGTGAACTGAAATGAAGGTGTGCCCTAACTGTTGCTTATAAACACTTTTCATGGCTAATAATTTTTTTTTTTTTTTTTAAAAGATGGAATGGAGACTCAATTGTTAAACTGTAAAGGAGGTTAATGTTCAGTAAATGTGACAGAATAATCTGATCTGGTGCCTGCAAAATATGAAACACTTCTTCATGTATGACAAATATTTTGACAAAACTGACTGACTTGTGTGGATTTAATGAGCTTGCTGTGGTTTCTTTATGAATTGTTGTTAATGTTGTGGCATTGGGTTTTAATGTTGGCCTTTAGGCGCAAGGGTGGTGCAGTGTGAGCTGCCAAACAGGTGATATCATCATCAGCTCTGACATTCTGCGTCTTGTATTAAAGTCTAACGTGGGCTTTTAGACCGACGGTCACTGACTGGAGCAAAAAAAAAAAACAGATTGCTGTAAGGCCTCTTGGTGGGTGACGTTCGCCCAGATTCCATACTGGCTGGAGCAGCAGACTATCGGTCAACAGTCGCTAGTAATGAGGATTTCAATTCTTAATCCTCTCCTGGAGGAAGGTCACTTATGACTTTTTTTTTTTAACCTGTCCACTTGCTTTGTCTCTACGCTCTTATCCATCCATGGAAGGCAAGTATGAAATATGTAGGTGGAGGGTCTGCAACTTAAAGCTGTACCCTCTAATTTTATAAAGATTCTAAGTGAATGGCTTTGAAAGCTCTTTATTGTGGTTTGTGCGGAGTCAGACTTGATGAATTGTCTTAGTCGAGTGTCAAAATCAATGACGATTATTTTTTTTTGAGAATATTTTTTTGGGGGGTGGAGGGTGTGGTTATAGTGAACATTGGTTTTTCCATTGGCCGAGTGAGGCTTTTATTTATTTTAATTGCCATAACGGAGGTAGTGGGTGTGTGGAGTGTAATTAACTCCTGCCATTTACAGCAGTGACACATACCTGCTGCTAGCGCTATGTTGAGCACACTTCGTCTAAAGTGTTGTTGGCTGCGCGCTGTGGATTCCACCCTAAAGTTGGGTGTGTGAGTTAATTGTGCATAACAATACACCATCTTCGTCTGCTGAAGTAACTGGGTGTTAACAATTTAGTTTATTTTTCTGTCCAGCTCTTTCACCTAAGATGTCTGAAGGACTGTTTTCTCCATCTGCTTAGTCAATAGAGGAGGCAGTCGTAGATTGGGCCTTTTCTTGTCATTTAACCTTCTTTCTCTCATGAAGAGAAACTCCAACAGCTGTTGAGGGGAGAAATTAGCCCTATGGATTTTTTTTTTTTTTATTATTTTATTAATAAAAAGACAAGTGCAAGGAGTTATACAGAAATGTGATTCCTTGATTGAGGAATGGCATAAAGCTCAGTCAAGTCATATTTGAATTGGTGTTATGCTATTAGAGGATAGTTGGATACTTTGAAGTCTCAGAGTTAAATTGTGCAAGTGACTTAGAAGAACACAAACTTCACTACAGCGTAATCCTTGCACCATTGTTTTCCAGTGGAATGCTTCAGAAGACGCCTCGCCTCTCTGAATGAATGAGCCCATCCTCACTCGGAGCGTTTATACTGTCCATTAGTTTCTCACCTATGTCTTGTCCACCCCCATAACTCTACTGAGGCTGGGAGCGTCAAACTAACCAGTGTTGTATAAAGCAAGTTTGGGTTATCCTGGTGTGGAAGTTTTGTACTCTCTTGTTTCAATGGAGTACCTTTCTCATATAAATACAAGTCCCAGCTCTTGTTTCCTTTCGATGGCTGGGAGTTGCTTAGCACTATGTCCCTGTTCTTTGCGGCTTTGATTAGGTTATAAAACACAGTGTGGTGATCCTCGCCAAGAGGAGAAGCTGTAATCAAAGCACAATGGAGGGAGTGGCGGACAGTGTTCTTCATTAATTTCTGGAGAAAAACAAACATGAGGTTACTGCTGTTTGAATTTTATACACAAAGTATCTTCATTTGATAATGGGCATACAAGTTGAGGCCAATGCCTGATACAGGCAAAGACAACGAGAAAAACCTTTGGCCATTCATGAAACACACCAACCTCAGGTCACGTTCATTTCTCTGTCTTTTCCATTATTGTGTTCAGTATCCTCCACTTGACACTCTCCAGGTGGCATTGTTCCTTGTTGTCTTCGTGTTATGGTGTCCTTTGTCAGGTTGTTGACCGCTGCAGTTTGTTTGACGCTCAGCAGATGCAACTGGTCTTTTTTTTCTTTCCGCCATGTCACTTCATGTTTGCCGTAAGCAACCCATGTGCACAGGTCAGCTTGTCCAAGTTATTACCTCAGGTTTTTTGGATGAAAAAGACGTATTGAGTGATAAGCTGTCGATTAAGACCAAAATCATGGTTCTAATCCCAGTAGTTCCATGCTGACCTCCAGTTGTATGCATTTCTCCGTGTTTGTCTTTCTTGTATTCTTTATCCTGCATTTGACAATCATCAGCTGGCACTGCAATTCTTCTTTATGGTGATTTTTATCCCATCATTGAACTCTGCAATTTGCTTGAAGCTCAGCAGATATCACTGGTCTTTTTTTCTTTCTGCTGTGACACTTTTTTTTTGTTGATAGCATTGCAGTAAGAAACCCACGAGTGCAGGTCAGTTTGCCGAGGTTGCCACTATCTCCCATTCTTTGAATTTTTAAAATGTATCATTTAAGACCAATATCAAGGTTTTAGTCCCAGTAATTTGCAAGTAAATTGTGTGAAAGAGGGACAGACCTTAGCATTTCATATATCTGCATGTATAGATTCCATGGCCTTTAGAAGGAAGCGTTTGCATGAAAAGGTTCTATAAAAGTAGCTTTAAGCCATTTTCAAGAGAAAAAAAAAAATAAAAATACAGAACCCATGCCACTTCTAAAACTGGAGGGCAGGTGCTGAAACCATTGGCACCCTGTACAGTATACTACAAAACACTTTTTCTGTCAATGGTGCTATCCGGCTAATATTTCAAACTAAGTGACAAAGAGTTTAAACGTGGTAGTGTAATAAAATATATAATGACGCGTGACATAATAGCATCTTTTATTTTATTCCCCCGTGACAGGCACTACGATAGGCACCCCATGACGTCATAACAGCGCCGAGGGGGGACCTTCCTTTTTTAGTTGTCTTTTTTTTAAGTATTAAAAATGGCGGCGCTCGGAGGCTTGTTATTGTTGTTGTTAGCTTAAAGACAGCAGCTGAGAAAGCGGGACCGCTTCTTTTTTTATTTTTGTGGGTATGAAACGGCAGAAGATAAAATATGCTGAGATCGACAGGCTTCTTTCGAGGGATTGACTGCCCTTTCAACAGCGGCGACCCCGAGGGAAGGCGCTGCCACAGACCCTATTGTCACTTCAGGCACAGCGGGAGCAGGAGGACGTCTTGTAGCGGCCGCGAGGCCTCGCTTCAAGGTGGGTGTGACGCGTGAGCAGAAATGGCAGCGGCGTTTTATTTTATTTATTTTAATTTCGCTTGCCCGCTAAAAGAAGTATCGACGTGTTGTGTGAGTTGCGGTGTGGGGTCAGCGACGGAGCGGCCGTTATCTGACTGCTGTAAGCCACGGTAAGAGGGCGGTGGGTGGGAGTAGTAAAACGACTGTCTGCTGGGGCAGCCGCATGGGTTACACAGGTTCTCGTTTGAAACTTTTATTGCGGTTTTAATGGTGCACGGTATTCGTTTATTTAAACTGACCGCGTTTGCCGAAGGGACTTGCGTCTAACACAATGCAGGCAGTTGTTCAATCTTATTGTCCCAAGAGTGAAATGTGGTGTGTTAGTCGGTTTTACAAAGAGACGAGGTTGTGACATTAACAAGACATAACAAAGAACACAGCCGTCGAACATAAACTTAATACGAATAAATATTAACTCGAGATTTTGAATATTTGTGTAGTGCGCATGCGCAGCCTGTACTGTGCAATTACATTACAAAATGTACATTACAATATTAAAAGGTGCATATAGAGGGATACTACTTGTTGATTAGCACAAAAAATAGATGGCAGTTTTTAAAATTAGGAGGAATGCCAACCAAGATGACCAATAGTTATTTCACCAAAGAAATGAAGCTTGATACCCGCGAGTAAGCGTAACAAAAAAGAACGACAATCGTATTTTGCCTTTCTGAAGCCTTTAGGAGTCGCGTTAATTTCCTAGAGGAAGAAACTACAAATACATAGTAGAACTCTCGTTCGACCAAATGTGATGTATGGCGCTGAAAGCAGGGTCTTAACTACAGTAAATAGAAACGGCTTGAACACCTGGGAAAGAACAGATCCTGCGAGAGAGTCTTGGAGGGATACAAGACCGAGGAGAATGGCGGATAAAACCAAATCAAGAGCCGTGACGTATACCACAAGGATGGCCGGGGCCTCATTTAGAAAACCTGAATACTCCTCTTTTTGTGGCTTCAGGATTTATAAAAGAAAATTTGAAGTGGAAAGCCTGTGTGTTCAGTGGTGTACAGAAGTTGAGAATGACCCAAGTGTTGGTTTTCACAAAGTTTGCTGCTTGTGTTTTTAGATCTTTTTGTCAGATGTTTCTATGGTACATTGAAGTAGAATTACAAGCAGTTCAGACGTTTTGAAGGCTTTTATTGACAATGACATGAAGTTTATGCACAGAGTCAATATTTGCAGTGTTGGTCTTTCTTTTTCAAGACCTCTGCCAGTGGCAATCAACTTCTGGACCAAAGCCTGACTGATCAGAAGCCATTAAGAAGGCTCACAGAATGTCAGGTTATATAGCTCCTTGATGTGTGGAGGACAAGTCACAGGAGGTTCTGTTCAACCTTTATAACACACTGGTGAGGCCTCATCTTGGGTCCCGTGTGCAGTTTTGGTCTCCAGGCTACAAAAGGACATAGCAGCACTAGAGAAGGTCCAGAGAAGAGCAACTGGGCTGATTCAGGGCTACGGGGGTTGAATTATGAGGAAAGATTAAAAGAGCTGAGCCTTTACAGTTTAAACAGAAGAAGATTTAAGAGGTGACCTGGCTGAAGTGTTTAAAATTATGAAGGGAATTAGTCCATTGGATCGAGACTGTTATTTTAAAATTAGTTCGTCAAGAACACGGGGACACACAATTGGAAACTTGTGAAGGGTAAATTTCGCACAAACATTAGGAAGTTTTTCTTTACACAAAGAACAATAGACACTTGGAATAAGCGACCAAGTAGTGTGGTCGAAAGTAAGACATTGGGGACTTTCAAAACTCAATGTTTTTTTGGAAGAAACAAGTGGACAGGACTGGCGAGCTTTGTTGGGCTGAATGGCCTGAGTGTTCTAATGATGACAGCCCATTCTTGCCGAATCAGAATTGGTGGGTTTTTGTTTGTCCTCCTGCTTCTTGAGGATTGACCACAAGTTCTCAATGGCATTAAAGTCTGGGGAGTTTTGTGGCCCTGGACCCCAAATGTTGATGTTTTGTTCCCCGAGTCATTTAGTTCTCACTTTTGCCTTATGGCCCGGTGCTCCATCATGTTGGTCACCAAACTGTTCTTGGATGGTTGGGAGAAGTTGCTCTCGGTTGATGTTTTTGTTCCATTCTTTATTCATGGCTGTGTTCTTAGGCCAAATTGTGAGTGAGAAGCAACCCCACACATGAGTGGTCTCGGGATGCTTTACTGTTGGCCTGACACAGGACTGATGGTAGTGCTGCTCACCTTTTCTTTTTTTAAGGATGCACCAAACAATCGGAAAGGGGATTCATCAGAGACAATGACTTAACCCCAGCAGTCCTCCGCACTCCAGTCCCAGAATATCAGTCTGTCCCTGATGTTTTTCTTGGCTTTTCTTGATACCCACCAGGCCATCCTCCAAAAGTCTTCACCTCACTCACACCTGTCTGCTGCCATTCCTGAGCAAGCTTTGCACTGGTGGTGCCCTGATCCCGAGCCATGATTCAACTTTAGGAGATGGCCCTGACACTTGGCTGGACTTTCTTGGGGACCCTGAAGCCTCCTTCACAACAGCAGTGGAAATGTTATTTTTGGGATGAAGTTCACTTTCATGGCAGAGAGGGACATTCACCTGATCCCTCTTCAGAACATTCTGGAGTCGATGCAAATTGCCATCATAAAAACGAAGGCAGCAGACTTTGTGAAAATTAATGTGACAGTCGCAAAACCTTTGGCTTCGACTGTATTTATATGCAGCATTTTAGAGAAACTTGGAAATGATGAGCCCCTTCATCAAATGGGGAAGTGCAGTCATCCCAACTAAATGAATGCTCACATCTTCTTCTATAATACGCTACCGTGGCTGTCTGTCTGTCCAGGATTTTAAATCATTTGTAGCTCGCAAACCGTTTGACCTGAAATATGGTACACATATACTACATGACCTCTACTGTCCGCTTTCGGGCTGATTTATTTTTATTACTCTTTTTGTAATTTTTATTTTATTTTATTGTAGAAAATAACTCCGCACTGGGCAGCAGAGTGGCCGTGTGGCACATGCGTACGGGCGCCATTCTCATCCCTACCGCCGTCACTGTCGCTTCCCTACCTCTTCATATCTTAAATCATTCTCGAGGCAGATTGAAGACTTTAGTGCCAGCTTAAGTGAAAAATTAAGAAAAACGTACCAAGTAATTGCAACACATACATGGACTTAATCAGTTTTAACGTGAAAAGATGCCGACGGAAGAAGAGAAGAAGCGAGCCACTAGGGTGGAGTAAAGGAGAGCTGCTCAGGAAGCAACGAGCACATCAACCTGTGAGCTAATGAATGATAAACGTACAGCGAAAGAAAGAGGATGAAAACTATTAAGTGTCTTCCGCTATTACTGGTGTATAATAATTCATATCCTTTTATTCGGTATGTTGACATGACAAATCTTCATCAGTTTTGAAGTGTAATAGGATGTACAGATTGTATTTTAGTTCCCTTTTCAAAGGGCCAATGTTATGTATTTGCAGTGAAGAATGGTTTTAGTTTTTCGTCCGTTTTATATCAAGTACTGTTGTCACTTCTCAGGTGTCTGGCCGAGGTTGTGGCAGAAACACGCTGCTCAAAGAAGGCATTCGGAGACCTCGGGATGTGCAGGCAGAATCAAGCTTTATTGCGTGATGTACACACAGTCTTCATTCAAATGCAATGAGCAAATACAGTGATCTGCGTTTGTTACAATTCTTCTCAAAGTTTGACCTCGCTCAATACATTCAACACTTCTTTCCCGCGTCCTTGGTTCCACCACCATTTTCCAGCCTATTGAACATGGCTCTCTATCTTATCCGTCAAGGCTGCCTGGCCGACACTTCTTTCCTCCTTGGTCCCATCTGGTTCACCATTATCTCTAGTCCTCAGCCCTCGTTTGCCACCTGGAGAAGAGGGGGGTTTGGGTAGGGGGGGCCTCATTTTACACACTTGACCTTGAGTCATGAGAAGAAAAACACAAAAATATGCAGCCACAAGCATTTTTGTGACTTAATCCTAAATTGAATTAGGATATGCTGCTTATTTTCATACATGCTACTGATTCTCTTTGAACAGATAGATACTTTATTATTCTCAAGGGGAAATACACATACTCCAGCAGCAGCAGCATACTGATAAAATATATCTTAATGCATAATTCGCCAGACTCGCTCACTCACTCACTCACTCATTCATTCACTCACTCATGTCTGTCTGAAGCCGAATGCGCAGTCGCCTTCTGCGCAGCTGCCTGAAAAACCTTACGAGACCGACATTGCGGCAGGCGGCGGAATTACGGCTGCGAAAATTCAAAGAGAAAGGCGACTTCAACCGACATCCAACCCCAACATCGCGGGAGGCGGCGGATTTACGGCCGCAAAAATTCAAAGAGAAAGGCGACTTCGATTTAAGCTCTAGAGGCCTGAAAGGCGATTTCGACTACAGCTCAAGGCCTAATTACGCATTCATTCATTACACCTATACCATATGTGGTGCTTATACTTATGTATTCCAATCGTGCCCGTTTCATCTTACGTTGTTGAAACGGGCTCTTTGTCTAGTATATATATATATATATATATATTAAAGAGTGATAACAATGCAGGTATAACAGACAATAACTTTGTATAATGTTAACGTTTACCCCCCCGGGTGGCATTGAAGAGTCGCATAGTTGTGGTGGAGGAACGATCTCCTCAGTCTGTCAGTGGAGCAGGACGGTGACAGCAGTCTGTCTCTGAAGCTGCTCCTCTGTCTGGAGATGATCCTGTTCAGTGGATGCAGTGGATTCTCCATGATGGACAGGAGTCTGCTCAGCGCCCGTCGCTCTACCACGGATGTCAGACTGTCCAGCTCAGTGCCTACAATAGAGCCTGCTTTCCTCATCAGTTTGTCCAGGCGTGAGGCGTCCCTCTTCTTTATGCTGCCTCCCCAGCACATCACCAAGTAGAAGAGGGCATTTCACCAAACAACAAATCTTTTAATTCTCGTGGATACGCCTCTTCATTGTGTAGAAACACTACTTTTCCCTGATGGCAACACGAATTAGACGATCTACAAATCTCCGACATATGGATTTGTATCCATTATTGGCTGTAGAATTTCTAATACGTCTGATCGTTTTAACTTTTGATTCTATGTTGCATCGCTTCTCTGTGATCTCAAATATAAACCTGACCGAACTGTGGTTTCTTTGAAATTAAACTTGTCGTAGCTTTAATTGTTGTGGAACCACAGATTCTCGTAGCGTATGGTCCTGAATCACGAAAATGTGCATTTTTGAGCATTGAATGCTGCAAACACAAACAGATTATTGTAAATTCGGATATTTTGCCTGTAGTGTTTGTGGATTTCGCTTTCACCAAACAATAAATGTTTTATTTCTCGCAGACATGCCTCTTCATTGTGTAGAAACACAGCTTTTCCTTGATGGCAACATGAATTAGACTATCTATCTATCTATCTATCTATCTATCTACAAGTCTCCGACTTAAACTTCAAGCCAAACAATATCTACATGCTTATGTCATATCATCTACGTCCGTTTATCCAATCTCTTTTCACTTTTACCTTTTTGTCAATATCAAATTGAATTTTGATTCCGTGTTTGGAATTGCATCATGACAACGCCACATATAACAGCCCGTGAGTGAATATCATTTCTTTCTCTCTACATCAGTGTTTCTCAACCTCGATCCTGGGGACCCCCTGTGGCTGCAGGTTTTTGTTCCAACCAGATTCCTAATCAGTGACAACACCTGATAGCACTGAGCTCATTTAATTAGCTGGTATTCTTTTTTTTCTTTTATTCGACATTCAGAAAAGCATAGCAGCCTGATTTTTACATTTATAAGACATTTAGAACTATTTCTGCTTTTGCTATAGATTTAAATGCTTAATTCTCTTTTGTTGATTTCATCATATTTGCCCTTTCTCTGTGCAGTTTTTCCCCTTTGTTGTATCTTATTAACGAGAATTAAAAATGAGCAGAGCAGACATGCTAGCAAACAACACTGAATAAGCAAAGGCTGCAACTACTTTAACATCAGGGGGGTATTTTTTGTACGTGGATTAGTCGTTTAGCCGGATGTAATTGTTGACGATTTGGCCTGATCCTGGATCTGTCGGTTTTTCAAAACTCTTGCTGGAAGTGTTGTCATAGCAACACATCCTAATCCGCAAACCTGCTCGGAGCAGGTTTGTTCTATGATGTAAACAAGGATTAGTTTACACATGTGATCAGTGACGGTGCATGGAAGTCATCCAGTCATGGCTTCGCCGTTCATGAATGAGCGACCAATTGATATTGGCGCGCAAATTATACGAAGAGAATTTCATATAGAGAGGGTGTTGCGTGATCGGCAAGATCCTTTATTGCTCCCGGAGGAAATTCTGTACGAAAGATACCGCTTTAGCCGAGGGGGAATATTGTACCTCAAAGATTTTTTATCTCCGTATATTCAAAGTCGAACTCGCCGAAGTCGGGCTCTCACAACCACACAGACAGTAGGCATTGCTTTGAGGTTTCTTGCAAGCGGCACTTTTTTATATACTGTAGGCGATGCGGAACATCTATCGAAAAGTGCAGTTTGCCAGGCAATTCGTAAAGTCTGTTTGGCTCTGAAACATTTCCTTCGGGTTTTCATAGTGTTTCCTGGACACCTGCATGTGCAGACAATAAAAGAGGCGTTTCATGCCATTGCAGGTATTCCATAAAGAATCCCATAATCAGCCTAACATTCTCATTACCCAGGGTTTCCAAATGTGATTGGGGCACATGGGACTGATCAGAGTGGAGTTTGATCAAACATTATTTGGAAAATGTACCTCTCTGCCTGATGAATAATCAGACACAGTGTCTTCATCAAACATTTGACCTTCGTCAAAATCTCGTTGGTCAGACACAGGTTCAAGGCATATGACATTCCCTGCAAGTGACCTAACAAAAAAGAGGGCTATATGGAACATACCTATGGCACACATGGAGGACAAATATACGCAGTGACCATCCTTTACCTGAAATGAAGTGACCACTGCATCCTGCCACTGGTTCTGAGGAGGAGCTTCCCCCTGGAATGCCCTCAGAAACAGGGCGATGGGCATTTTGCTGGAGAGCCAACTCTTCTGCAGGGGTTAGGTCTGGACCGCGTGGACCTCCAGCTGTTTTTTGCTTGTCTGCCTTCTTATTAGCTTTAAAATGAATGTTCTTTACATTATATATGATTCTTTATGTCAACAATTCTTTAAATAGTTATATACCAATATTTACCAGTTTGAAGTATATTCTTGTACTTCACTTTAACCTGTTCCCGTGTTCTCCTTGTGCTCACGTTTATCTGACACATAGGAAATGAAACGCTGCATTCAGTAAGTACAATGTACATGCATTTCATTTGTCTGCCAGTTTTTGCCAGCTGTCTTTTCTGGTCTGGGCTGCTTTTGCAGTGTTACCCCTTGTGCATATTAAATCTTGAAATTCTTCATGTCCTTCGAATGAAAGGTCTTGCTCCGCTTGTGTGGAAAAAAAAATGCGCCCGTTCTTTCGTCATTTTGTTGCAGCCCATCAAAGACTTGCTGATCATGTTTTCTAGACTCAATATATTTGGGCTTTTCACCCTGCGCATTCATCTCGTATGATTAGATCCAGCTACACTAATCTAATACACGGCTGCGTTTGAAAAACCGACTTACCTGGATGAGTTTCACTGGCATTAACTCATCCAAGATGAGGCACCTGATCTCGGATGGTTTAAGCGACGTACGAAAAATACCCCCCAGATCCACTAATTAGTAAATAATGGATTAATTATGTAATTAGAACACCTAGAAAAGTAGAATGAAAATCAAGATGAAAATATTGTTAAAAAGAAAAAAATACATTATTCCTATACTAGACAAAGAGCCCGTTTTGACAACGTAAGATGAAACGGGCACGAGTGGAATAGTAATAAGTATAAGCACCACAAACCTGATATAGGTGTATTGAATGAATGTATGATTAGGTCTTGAGCTGTAGTCGAAATCGCTTTTCAGGCCTCTAGAGCTTTAATCGAAGTCGCCTTTCTCTTTGAATTTTCGCGGCCGTAAATCCGCCGCCTGCCACGATGTTGGTCTCGTAAGGTTTTTCGGGCAGCTGCGCAGAAGGCGACTGCGCATTCGGCTTCGGACAGGAGTGAGTGAGTGAGTGAGTGAGGAGACTGGTGAATTATGTATTAAGATAACTAACTTCTTGGTACTTTTTAATATATATATTTTTTTTCTTTTTAACCAAACTTAGTTTTCTAATTTCTATATTGTTCCCAAAACACACAACTTAGGAAATAACAGTTCACTTAATTAGCCCAGGAGTCCAATTAAAAAAGGGAGCTGGTTGCAACAAAAACCTACAGCCACAGTGGGTCCCCAGGGCCGAGGTGCAGAAACACTGCTCTACATGAACTCTGTCTGACAATCGCATTCACACAAATGAGAAATGATTGAACCGTGTGCGTGGTTGTAAATGTTTAAGGACTTTTCCAATTCTCTTTGCATAAAGTCTTGTCTTTTTCACTAGCAGGATTTCACTTTCACCAAACAACAAATCTTTTATTTCTCGCGGATACGCCTCTTCATTGTGTAGAAACACGACTTTTCCCTGATGGCAACACGAATTAGACGATCTACAAGTCTCTGACTTAAACTTTCAAGCCGAACAATATCTACATACTTCTGTCATATCACCTATGTCCATATATTCAATATCTTTTTGCTGTTCCGTTATTTCACTAAGTAATAATTTCCGTTTGTTAGTGCTAATACGATCTTTCCTATCAGTTTTTTGAGACTTTCGAATTTTAGTACTTTCATAATCTCTAATCTGCTCTGCATGTGAATCGCGTCAACATTTTTGAATTCTTTAGGACGTTCTACTTTGTCTTTTATTTCTGACCCCGACTTGGAGCTGAGAGTGCAGGAACGGTGTCTGACAGTATCATTCACAAGAATGAGAAGTGATTGGACCGTGGGCTGTGGTTGTAAATGTTTAGGAGGAGGGTGGGACTTGGCAAAAAGTCTTGTCTCGTCAGGACCTGAAATTATCTCCGAGAAAGTCTCGTCTCAGGATTTCCTTTTATAATAGAAAGATACTCCTCTGTACCAACAGGTCAGGAGCATCTCTGCCAAGCTTCACTCCATCATGCCATTAACTGACCAGCGAGGCACTGGTGTGGGTGCACAAACATAAAACATAGTGTGCTTTTGCCAACACAAAAAGGCAATTTGCAGCCGTGTCCCATTCTCCAAATGATGAAGCTGCTTTTCTTAATCGTGAACAGTGACACTCCATTAAGGCACAGGTCATCCAAGATGTGATTGGCTAACATTGTGTCTCGATGGCCTGGGTCAACCCGTGGTTCATTTATTTTGAGGGAAAGAAGTTTTTGTCTGACATGACGGTGCTGTACTTGGTGGCTGTTAGTAAGGTAACTGGCTGAGCCCTCAGTGTTTCACATGGCCTGTAGTATTCATTGTAACAGCAATCTCATCATTACGTGTGCCAGGTGATAGCGGCTACCGTCTCAGACTATGGTGCCGTACACTTTTCTTAGACTCCCAGAGTGCAGAAGAAAGACTTTATAATGGTGTGCTTGATCCTGTGCTGATTCTTCACTGGAAATTCACCTTAAAGCTTGTTTAGGTGAACATTTGTTTCCCAGCACTCCACGACACAGTGTCATGTAAATAAGAGCAAACTGAAAGTGAACCATTGTGTGAGTCAAGCAGTAGCAATGATGGCATTGTGAACAGGTAATCAGACATTGACACGGATAGTGAAACTGATCTGCTGTGATAAAGTTCTTTTCAGTTTTTACTTGTTTTTATATACAGGTGTATCTCAATAAATTAGAATATCATCAAAAAGTTAATTTATTTCAGTAATCCAATTCAAAATGTGAAACTTTTATAGATTCATTACACACAGAGTGATAAATTTCAAGCATTTATTTCTTTTCATTTTGCTGATTATGGCTTATAGGTAATGAAAACCCAAAATTCAGCATCACAGAAAATTAGAAAATTGTGAAAATGTTCAATATTGTAGACTCCTGGGGCCTCGCGTATAAAAGGTGTGTATGCACAAAAATGTTGTGTACGAACATTTCCATGCTCAAATCGCGATGTATAAAACCTAAACTTGACATAAAGCCACGCACATTTCCACGGTAGCTCATACCCTGACGTATGCAAGTTCTGTGCTCGGTTTTGCAGACTGGTGGCACGCAGCGTCAAAGCAGTGCTACTGTTCCAGTCTGGTTTCCCTTTCTTTTTTAGATCCACATCCCTGACCCGGCTTTATAAATACACTGAAATTAACTGCATATTGTTTATTAGTTTAATGCATCTGATTGTAATTAACCTGTAACAATATAATGGTCCACAGAGTGGCCAAACTATTCCAAATACCATAACTGCTTTAGCGTTGTTCCTCTCACTGCACCTTCTTCATCTTCTTCTTTTAGCTCCCATTAGGGGTTGCCACAGCGGATCATCTTTTTCCATATTAGTCTCACTGCACCACTCTGAGTATTTATATCACTGTATCTGAGTGGGGAATCACAGCAGCAGCTGATCGGAAAGAGAAATATCTCTATACAGCGTCAATTGAGTACATGCTGCCTCAGCCATGCTGTCTATTTGAACTGCACCCATACGACAAACGCTTCAGAGCCTTTCCTGTACGGACCTCGCGGTTTAGAAACAGTTTCATCCCAAGAACTCTAAACGCACTCAATCAGTCCATCAAGTGCTCTTTGTAGAACTGTTTGTACTTAAAAGTACAATTACCTCACTGTAAACTTGCACTACAGTTATAATATTGCACAACCTGCGCCACTTTATAAAGTGCGTATTTATATATGATGATGATATCATTTTTAAGATGAAATGCAGCAAAATGTTTGTTATATTATACAGATAAAACTTTAACTACACGGTGCCGCAGCGCTAGCTAGTTCACGGATTGTTCTTGCCTCGCATTGTATTCTTGGTGGTGCTGATGCGACACTGGAAGGATAGATGGATAGAATAATTAAACATGTACTACGAAGATATTTCAATGTTCCTTAAAAGTTTTGAAGAATCGGCATTCAACGCTTACAGATGGCCTAACGTCTATTACAGTGCTGATTGTGTGGCGATTGGGTATTTGGAGAAAGAAAAGTAAGGACAGGAATTGGGTGTTAGTACTTTTGAAAGAGACAGTACTGCTACAATAAAGTATTTCATCGAAGGTCGCACACGGTGCAGAAAGAACAAGAGACATGAACAATCACTGCGCCACCGTGTTCACCTGTTTAATAACATGCTTTAACTCCTATCATCATGAAAATGGTATCACGTATACATCTCAGTATATTAATTATTCAGAGCGCTGTAATATTACGAACGTAATGGATTCTGTGTCCTGTCAGAGGAAGAGAAAGCCCGGAAGCACGTAGTGATTCACACACACACAGCACATAGAAGATCAAATACAAAACAAAGCATTTAACGTGCTACTTTAGTTACGATGGGATTTGAGAAACTACTAAATTAAACTATTTTAAGATGAAGTTTATGATGTTCTACTTTAATGACAAAATAAACTACGTGATTAAAGTGGAAATTTCGAGATTAAAGTTGACATTTCCTGCTTTTAACCCACTGTGTGCCTTTTTTTTTCTCTGAACTCTAATAAGCTTTCATATGACACTCAGACGGTGGGCTATGAGTCGCCTTTTCACGCTGATTTTGATATGTGACAACTCTTATTTTTTTTTTTTTGTTTCGGGCACGGTGCGGCTTTGTGAACGTGAGCTTTCGAGTTTGTCACTAGATCAACTTCCTTTTTATTATACTGTTTAAACCAACAAATAGTACGTTCTTCTTTGCCTCCACTTGGTATTCGCTGAAATTCTTCTATTTTACCTTGTGCTTTTGCCATTGTCTTTTCACAGAAGGCTGAGCTTAAGGGCTAGTTATATTGATTTGCATATTCAAAGAGGCGTAATTTTGGGAGGAGTTGGGGCGCGACAGCAGGCGCGTGCACGAGTGTTACTTTTCACGCTGATCGGGATTTATGGAGCGGAAGTAACGTGGAAGTTGGTGTTGACACATATTTATGCATCTGGATTTTTTTGTGCGTAAGCACATTTCCGCTTTTGTACTTTTTTTCATGTTATAGTGCGAATTCTACGCATGCCGTTATGCATGAGGCCCCAGGTGTCCCACTCCACTCAGCTAATTAACCCAAAACCCCTGCAAAGGGGTCCTGAGCCTTTAAATGGTCTCTCAGTCTGCTTCAGTAGGCCACACAATCAGTCTGCTGACTTGACAGTGGTCCTGAAAACAGTCATTGAGACCCTAAGACCGTAAGGAGGAGAAGCCACAAAAGGTCATTGGCTGAAGACGCTGGCTGTTCAGAGTGCTGCTGTATCGAAGCATAATAATGGAAAGTTGAGTGGAAGGGAAAAATGTGACAGAAAAAAGGTGCACAAGCAACAGGGATAACTGCAGCCTTGAGAGGATTGGTAAGCACAGCCCATTCAAGAATTTGGGGGAGATTCCCAGGGAGTGGATTGCTGCTGGAGTCGGTGCTTCAAGAGCCGCCACACACAGACGTATTGGGGACGTGGGCTACAAATGTCACAGCATTCCTTGTGTCAAGCCACTCCTGAACAAGAGAGAATGTCGGAAGCATCTTACCTGGGCTAAGGAGAAAGTGGACTGAACTGTTAACAGCACAGTGGTCCAAAGTCTTCTCTTTTTAGATGAAAGTCAATTTTGCATTTCATTTGGAACTCAAGGTCTCGGAGTCCGGAGGAAGAGTGGAGAAGCACAGCATTGGACACTAGACATGACTTTACTATTATATTCATGTTGATGTTTTTGTATTTACATGTTTCTGTTACACATAGTAACATTTTGTACTTGTTTTTAAAAATATATAATACTAGCCATGTGCGCCCAACTACGTTGCGCGTGTTAAAGTTGTCTGTGAAGGGCACCCTATTTAAACGCGGCTGCCAGTCGTGAACTGGACCCTTCATCGCACAGCATTGTGATTTTTTATAAGGGAAACAAAATTACAAAAGAAAACCCTTGGACATTGATTCGATAGGAACGGCCCACTCGGAATCACTGTCCGAATAGTAATTATGTGGTGGTGGAGGAGCATTTCGGCTTCTCTCCGTTCACAGTCCATCTCGTTTTCACGACGCTGTCGTTTCCTCTCACAATCTCTTCTCAACCTTTCTCCAATGTGAATTTCCCATTGGGATTAATAAAGTATCTATCTCTCTCTCTCTCTCTCTCTCTCTCTCTCTCTCTCTCTCTCTCTCTCTCTCTCTCTCTCTCTCTCTCTCTCTCTCTCTCTCTCTCTCTCTCTCTCTCTCTCTCTCTCTCTCTCTCTCTCTCTCTCTCTCTCTCTCTCTCTCTCTCTCTCTCTCTCTCTCTCTCTCTCTCTCTCTCTCTCTCAGGTTGCTTTGTGGCAATCCAAAGAGTAAGGCAATACACACGGAGCAATGGTTATAAAAGGGGGACACATAGGTATCCAGGCTCTTTAAAGCATAAATAGGGATCACTTCACTGACATGTGAGCAAGCCACAGTACAACTGTGAGACGTGCAGCACTCGCCAGCTGCAACGTAACAATAATAATTTCCAGAACGTGCTGTTACGTTGTCATTCATTTTACCCACTGTCTTTCTTTCTTTCATATGTTACGTAGGCACATACCTTTTATCTTCGGCAATCTCATTCTCTAACCAGGCCTCAGGAGCTAACCAGCGTAACACTGTCCACCACCCCTTTCGTTATTCCGGCACATTGTTGACATCCGTGAGTAACAACAACGTACTAAACTGGAAGGTGGTCTAAGCATGCATGGAATTCACAGACAAACAAAGATCAAGATCCAAATGAAGATTATATATAGAGATTAGTTAATTTAAAGCACAACAATTTGTTTAGTTTGAATGTCTCTGTTTCGAGGTGTGACTGGAGTACTACAGTCTTCAGTAGTATAAGCCTGGAGGAGATTCTTAATGCAATGCCTATGTTTTAGCTGTCTCTCTACTGCCATCTAGTGCTTCTTCTTCTAATTCATTCGCGGACAAACAAAGATCAAGATCCAAATGAAGATTATATATAGAGATATCTCAGATGTTTTTGGCTAATTTATCTGGGGGTAAACCTAACTCTCAGGAGGCCACACAGTGGAGGTGCTGCTGTCCCTTTTTTTCAGATGACGTTTGTATCTTTCATTAAAGCATACCACAGAAGCTGATCACTCAAGTTAAGCATGGATGTGTTTCTGGAGACTCTTAGTTTAAAACGACTCTTTTGTGTAATGTGGAATGTTCCGTGTGCATCATTCGTGCGGCTCACTTGTTCCTCCCGTTGGAGCCCTCAATGTTTTTATTCATTTTGATGCATCCTCAGAGAGTTTATATTCAAGATTCAAGAATTTTCTTTATCTCACGCACACAGTTATACAGGTACAACATGCAGTGAAATGAAAACCAAAATATTTATATATTGTAGTGTGGGCAGCACAGTGATGCACGGTTAGTGACTTGGTTGGGAATCAAACTCGCGTACAAAATCTCACCGAGTTTAGAGATGATCTGTTTTTGTCGTCTACCCACTCCTTGGTGTATCTGACTAAAGGATTTTTATGAGAATGTGTCTGGTATTTTGCTAAGAAAGGTAATAGCAGATATTCTTTACTTATTCTGTTGCTGTCTGTGTACCTTCAGTACCTTTCCACTGTATCTGCGTGGGACTGAACCTCTCTTCACCGGCTCTGTCTCTCCCCCCAAACACGTGTTCCCATAAAGCCTGTTTCTCATATTTTGGTCATTTCGAGGCGCCTTTCTCACCTCCTGTCCGGTTTTATAACTTGCTGTCTTTGAAAGAGACTCTCTGTGTGCCTCGTATGCTTTTACTCCTTGTGAGTCTCACACTCGCACTTTCTCTTTCGTCACATCACCAAAGCCAAACTGAGGTAATGTCAAATCTATCATCTTTTGACAATACTCTTTCATGACAACACGGCCATTAGTGATATGAAACCATGTGATGCCACCTATAAGTAATGGTACAGTGCATCCGGAAAGTATTCACAGCGCATCACTTTTTCCACCTTTTGTTATGTTACAGCCTTATTCCAAAATGGATTCAATTATTTTTTCCCTCAGAATTCTACACACAACACCCCATAATAACAACGTGAAAAAAGTTTACTTGAGGTTTTTGCAAATTTATTAAAAATAAAAAAACTGAGAAATCCCATGTCCATAAGTATTCACAGCCTTTGCTCAATACTTTGTCGATGCCCCTTTGGCACCAATTCCAGCTTCAAGTCTTGTTGAATATGATGCCACAAGCTTGGCACACCTATCCTTGGCCAGTTTGGCCCATTTCTCTTTGCAGCACCTCTCAAGCTCCATCAGGTTGGATGGGAAGTGTCGGTGCACAGCCATTTTAAGATCTCTCCAGAGATGTTCAATCGGATTCAAGTCTGGACTCTGGCTGGGCCACTCAAGGACATTCCCAGAGTTGTCCTGAAGCCACTCCTTTGATATCTTGGCTGTGTGCTTAGGGTCGTTGTCCTGCTGAAAGATGAACCGTCGCCCCAGTCTGAGGTCAAGAGCGCTCTGGAGCAGGTTTTCATCCAGGATGTCTCTGTACATTGCTGCAGTCATCTTTCCCTTTATCCTGACTAGTCTCCCAGTCCCTGCCGCTGAAAAACATCCCCACAGCATGATGCTGCCACCACCATGCTTCACTGTAGGGATGGTATTGGCCTGGTGATGAGCGGTGCCTGGTTTCCTCCAAACGTGACGCCTGGCATTCACACCAAAGAGTTCAATCTTTGTCTCATCAGACCAGAGAATTTTCTTTCTCATGGTCTGAGAGTCCTTCAGGTGTCTTTTGGCAAACTCCAGGCGGGCTGTCATGTGCCTTTTAGTAAGGAGTGGCTTCCGTCTGGCCACTCTACCATACGGGCCTGATTGGTGGATTGCTGCAGAGATGGTTGTCCTTCTGGAAGGTTCTCCTCTCTCCACAGAGGACCTCTGGAGCTCTGACAGAGTGACCATCGGGTTCTTGGTCACCTCCCTGACCAAGGCCCTTCTCCCCCGATCGCTCAGTTTAGATGGCCGGCCAGCTCTAGGAAGAGTCCTGGTGGTTTCGAACTTCTTCCACTTACGGATGATGGAGGCCACTGTGCTCATTGGGACCTTCAAAACAGCAGAAATTCTTCTGTAACCTTCCCCAGATTTGTGCCTCGAGACAATCCTGTCTCGGAGGTCTACAGACAATTCCTTTGACTTCATGCTTGGTTTGTGCTCTGACATGAACTGTCAACTGTGGGACCTTATATAGACAGGTGTGTGCCTTTCCAAATCATGTCCAGTCAACTGAATTTACCACAGGTGGACTCCAATGAAGCTGCAGAAACATCTCAAGGATGATCAGGGGAAACAGGAGGCACCTGAGCTCAATTTTGAGCTTCATGGCAAAGGCTTTGAATACTTATGTACATGTGCTTTCTCAATTTTTATATTTTAAATAAATTTGCAAAAACCTCAAGTAAACTTTTTTCATGTTGTCATTATGGGGTGTTGTGTGTAGAATTCTGAGGAATAAAATGAATTGAATCCATTTTGGAATAAGGCCGTACGTAACATAACAAAATGTGGAAAAAGTGTTGCGCTGGGAATACTTTCCGGATGCACTGTAGCTCAGCAACGACTCGAAAACCAAAGAGTAAATTTTTCTGGAGATGTTTATGACCTTATAAGCCAGTTTTAAAATATAGGTTTTGTCAGTATTCAGTTTTTAATATTATAATCACTCATAGTAATTTTTCCTTTTGGTGATAGCTTAGTATTTACGTAAAACATAGAGTTGGAAAAGAGCTTTAAAGCAATATGAGAACCATTTCTGTGCAACTTATGTTATTTATATTTATATACTAGGGGGCTCTGCCCCCTGCTCACTTCGCTCGCCAACCCCTGTGCCAGCGCTACATGCTAGCCTCTTTACAGTTCTGCCACTTGTGTATGGGGATGTGAATGTACAATTTAAACAGATTTTAACTTTCATGTGTAGTATTACATTTGCATCCACGCCACATATAACTGCCTGTGATTACATTTCGTTTCTTTCTCTCTATTAAATAAAACGGCTTTTTTGAATGTTTGGCTCTGAGATTTGTAAATTGTCTTTGCAAAAGCTATTCTAACGGGAAACTATAAACGTTTTAATATGAATGGCATATCAAGATCTCCTTTGGTGTCTAATGTTATCCCCTGAAGACGTACTAAATTACTTTTCTTGGATACATCCTTCTTTCAACAGTAATTCGTGCTTAACGGTTGTAGATATTCTTCATGATATTGTAAGTTGATGTTTTTATCTTCCGCACCATCACCACCAACTGTTTCAGCAGAGTCTATTGATATGCGTTTAACCATTTTGCCGTGTTACCAATCGACATTTTTGGTGTAAATTCGTTTGACTTCCTCGTTTCTAGGTGCTAGGAATGCCCGTGTACTCATTTCTTCTGTAAGATTTGGGCATCATAAGTCTTCTTTAATTGGGAACTTAAAGTGAAGAAAACGTAAAAATTTATAAGAGCTGAGAGTGCAAGAAGTGTGTCTGACAAAAGCATTCACATGACTGAGAGGTGAGAGGACTGTGGTCTTGTTTGAAAATGGTTGTAAGTTGGGGCGTGACTTGAAAGAATCTAATGACAAATGTCCCCATCTCGCGGGACTTGCTTCCAAAGGTTGTAAGTATGACGTGACTTGAAAGAATCTCATGTTAAAAGTCTCCATCTCGCGGGACTTCATTCCAAAAAGTCTCTTCAAAAGATCACATCTTGTCGCAAGGATAAAAAGTCTCGTCTCCCAAGATTTTTGTTTATTATAATAGAGAGAAAACTTATTTATATTTGGCCAGTCAAAGTCATAATTCCTCAACTCCTCAATAAGTCCAGTCTTTGTTAGCTTAAATCTCCCTTCATATTGATCCAAGTCGATGTGCAATTTCAGTTTCATGGGTTACTCATGTGACCAAATCAGCATGCCAAGTTTCGTTAAAATCTGTGACGATGAGGTCCAAAAGTAGGATTATCCGACACAGAATTAATTACCTGCTGAACAATCGGGTTGACCTGATTGACTGGACACACAGACTTGAATTTTTTTTATAAATATGAATGTTCTTACTTACAATAGTAATTTTTTTTTCTCGTTTTCTCCTTGCAGATCAAGGCTATGATCCATATAATCCTGAAATTCAAACACAGGGAGAAGAAAATGGAGACGAGTCCATTTCAAACAATTGTATTGAGGTGGACTCCAGCCTTCTTGAGTTGGAGTTGGTCAACAGAGCCATTGAGGCAGTCAAGAGTGAAGTGGAGAGGGAGCAGAAGAAACTGTCCCAGTTCGAGGACATCGTTAAGGCTGAATATGGCAGCCGGGCCCGTTCAGAGGACTCTTACGGTAACCTCGAGTACGATCCCAGCAGTTACCAGATCAGTGCAGCTCGAGGATATAACCCAACGCCGCTTTCTGACAAATACCTGCTGGACACCAATAATAAAACAGTAGGGAACTCCTTGGAATATGTCCCAACCACTGTGTCGAGGGCCACCAAGGCCAAAGCAGTCCCTTTGACTTGTAGTAAATATACGTTAGACAATTCAAAGCCCGTCACTGACCTAGAATATGACCCCTTGTCAAACTACTCCGCCAAACTCCTGAGTAAGAAAAACTCGAAGGGTCGAAACGATTTCAAAAGAAACCACAAGGTTGGTCAAGAGGAAAATTATGTCCCTATCGCTAAAAAATCCCGTCTTCAGACCAACATCACAAAGTATGATGCGGCCATTAGCTTTTCAGAGTCGGACGACGAGAGTCCAGTGGATTACCAGCCCAGTCCGATTGAATTCATGCAAGAGGGGAGGTTCTCTGACGATGAGATGGAGGACCGAGAGATGGAATCCAAATCTCGCAGTTCAAAGGGGAAAGAGTCTTTTGACCAGGGTAATGCCCAGGAGGCAACCAGAACTGACCCTGTCAAAGAAGGAAAAGGCGATAAGAAGAAATCCTCAAGCCTGGCTGACAAGAAAAGCTCTAAAGCAGATGGTGTCAAGAGTACGGACAAGAAGACCACCAGCAAGGAGGTGACCAAGGAGAAAGCAAAGAAGGAGAAGCCAGAGAAGACCGTAAAAGGTGTCACTGCAGAAAAGCAAAGAAGTAAGGAGAAGGTGGAAAAGACCAAGACAAGTGACAAAGCCAAGGAGAAACCAAAAGAGAAAGGCAACAAGGAGATTAAGAAGGTGAAAAAAGAAGGTGGTGAAAAGCCTGGAAAAGGCAGTCAAGAGAAAGCGAAAGATCTCCCTGTGAGCAAATCCACAATGAAAGGAGATGGGAAAGACAAAAAGCTGGAAAAAGGAGACAAGGCCAAGATGGACTGTAAGGTCACGAAGGATGTCAAGAATGGGAAGCCATCGAGTAGCAACAGCAGCAATAAACCGAAAAAAACTGATAGCCAAAACGGCTCCAGGGACGAGCGAAAGAGTGGCCTGTTAAAAAAGGAGGTGAAGGCACCCCCCAAAGCACAAGTCAAGCACAGGACATTAAGTCATGCAGACTTGTTCGGGGATGAGAGCGATGATGACGAGGCTCAGAGATTCACACACCGTGCTGTCAAGAAGGCTGCCGTCCAGGTGAGCAGTAGTAAAAGGAAAGCCTCAGAGTTTTCGTCGTCCTCTTCCTCCTCCAGCTCTTCTTCAGAAGATGATGATGGTGTGGATTATTACAGTTTACAAAATGAACTTGACTGTGACTCGGACCCCATGGAGGAATGTTTAAGGATATTTAATGAATCGAAGGAAGTCAAAACGGAGGACAAGGGCAGACAAGCAAAGCAGGTATGCATTTCTCAATGACCATTCACAATTTGCCTTTATGGTGTTTAAGTTAGTATTTCCTCTGTACAGAACCCGAGGTACGTGCTTGGCGAGACTGTAATCTGACCTATCATCTTCTGTTTATGGAGAGCAGTGTTGAATTTAGCAAGTGGTTATCAGTCAGAGGTCAGGGCCTAAAAGTCACAAAGAGATAGGGAAGTGTCTGAAGAGTCAAAATGAGTAAGAAAATGTCCACTTGCAGTAATGTTCAGGTGTGTTTGGAGAATTGGTTAGCTAGTTGGAAAGTTGGAGCATTTTTAGTTTTTTTAGTCACTTTGTCGATATCACAGTTTTGTTTATATTACTGTAACTACTTCTTCTTCTTTCGGCTGCTCCTGTTAGGGGTCGCCACAGCAGATCATCTTTTTCCATATCCTCCTGTCCTTGTCATCTTGCTCTGTCACCTCCACCACCTGCATGTCCTCTCTCGCCACATCCATAAACCTCCTCTTAGGCCTTCCTCTTCTCCTCTTGCCTGGCAGCTCTATCCTTAGCACCCTTCTCTCATTATACCCCTCATCTCTTCTCTGCACGTGTCCAAACCAGCGCAATCTCGCCTGTCTGACTTAGTCTCCCAACCGTCCAACCTGAGCTGACCCTCTAATGGCCTCATTTCTAATCTCGCCCATCCTTGTCACACTCAATGCAAATCTTAACATCTTTAACTCTGCCACCTCCAGCTCTGTCTCCTGTGCCACCGTCTCCAGCCCATATAACACAGCTGGTCTCACTACCATCTTGTAGACCTTCCCTTTCACTCTTGCTGATACCCGTCTGTCACAAATCACTCCTGACACTCTTCTCCACCCACTCCACACTGCCTGCACTCTCTTCTTCACTTCTCTTCCACAATCCCCATTACTCTGTGCTGTTGATCCCAAGTATTTAAACTCATCCACCTTCACCAACTCTACTCCCCTCATCCTCACCATTCCACTGACCTCCCTCTCATTCACACACAAGTATTCTGTCTTGGTGGTCCTGCTGACCTTCATTCCTCTCCTCTCATATCTCCACCTCTGCAGGGTCTCCTCACCCTGCTCCCTACTCTCACTACAGACCACAATGTCATCAGCAAACATCACAGTCCACGGGGACTCCTGTCTAATCTCATCTGTCTACCTGTCTATCACCATTGCAAATAAGAAAGGGCTCAGAGCTGATCCCTGATGTAATCCCACCTCCATCACTCCTACCACAGACCTCACCACTGTCACACTTCCCTCGTACATATACTGTACAACTCTTACGTACTTCTCTGCCACTCCCGACTTCCTCATACAATACCACAGCTCCTCTTGAGGCCCCATGTCATATGCTTATATTACTGTAAAAATCGGTCACATTCAAAAAGTAATTCTGTTACCCACTTTGCCCGTGAAATTTAAGTTGGTGGGTCTCCGTAATAGTGCCATTCGTTAATTGGATGTATTGGAAATTCTATGTACAGTACCAGTGAAAGGTTTTAGAGCACCTACAGTATTCCAGTTTTTCTTCAAATGTAATCAGTTGAAATGCAATGAATGACCTAAAATGGTGAAAAGGTAAACCGTAAACTACTAGAGTTTTAAATTTAAAGTTTAGTTTAGCAAAAACCTAAAAATATTAGAATATTACAAATGGGCCTTCTTCAGTGAACAACGAATAGGTTACAACCTACAGATGTTCTGCAGCAGTTCAAGTAAATGAAGCCTTGCAAGTTAAAGCAAACAGTTTGCACAGGTGTCCCAACTTGTGACATTAAAGCAGCCACGTTAAGGAATGCCACATGTGCTGGCACCACGCTCCGCTACATTAGAATTCATTTTGTTTTTCCCCCAATGGCGGTGCCTCTGAAAATTACGAGCTACTTATGACAATGTTACGATGGTCTTGTAGCACTCAGCTGATGTCTCTATGCTGCAAACATATTGTGACTTGAGACGTACGCTACCGGTCAAAAGTTTTAGAACAACTTAGTTTTTCTTCAAACTAGGGGGCTTCGCTCGCCAACCCCCGTGTTTGGTTTTCCGGATACACACTTTTAAGATTTTTTTTTTCTTTGAATTGTTGCTATTTCATTAGTTTTACTTTTATTTCAGAACTTCTGTAAAAACAATATTTGTAATCTTGTGAGTCCCAATATGCTGAATCTTTTTAATGAGGTCAGGTTAGGTTTCTTTGTTTGGAATTTGAGCACAGACAAAAACGATCGACATCATCAGCAGTTAATAATTTTTTTTTACAAAGTAAAAAGGTAAGTAGAGTTCTGCATTGGACTCCTGTCTGTAAAGTCGTGTTATTTTCCTCTCAATTCCAAAAGTACATGGGGTTACCAAAGTGATACCCCAGCTTTTGTGTAGGTTTTTGTACAAGGGTTAGACAGAACGTTTTTGACTCCTGGGGTAAATGTAGCTTTTTAAATAAGCAGACAGATAAATATATATACATGAACATAGTAACCAATAAATGCATGTGCGGTAAACTCCGTTTTTGAAATTCTCAAGATTCTTTTTTTGTCACATGCATAGTTAGACTGGACATCACGCAGTGAAATGCATCCTGATCCGCTTATCAAAAACTGTGCAAAGTTAGAAGAATATCAGTTAGATTAACAAAAAGTCATAGATCGAAAGATAACAATATAGTAGAACATAATAAATAAGTACAATTATGTGAATAAAGTAGAATTAAGTGTTAAGGTGCAATAGTGTAGTGATTATTGTGCAAAACCAAAGTTAGACTGGTGCATAGTTAAATGAGGCAGTTTGTTTATTTGCGCTACTGCGATCTTTACTTTCTTTTTTTATATTTTCTAATTTTCCTACTTTCATATCCTTTAACTTTCTCCACATGTGTATAGCACTGTCTATAGTTCTAATTTCCCTGGTTTCATAGTCTCTAACCTGCTCTGTATATGTTTAGCACCAGCGTTTGTAAACGTCTTTATGAAGTTGTACTTTGTCTTTTATTCATTGTCTTTTAATTCTGAGCCGGATTGGACGTGCTTTTTTTTTTTCAACTCCACTTGTTCCTGGCTGATAATTACTTTCCTTATTTTCTGAATTTGCACCTCGATTATTCATTTTTGCTCTTTTTTTTTTCTCTCCACTGCATTTGACTCTCTTTTCTCCTCGCTGCTCACTTCTTCGTTTAGATGTCGACATTTAATTTATAACGTGCTGTCCTTATACGCTTTATATGCGCTGAGAGCCCTGGATCTGTGTGTGCGCTCAAATCCTTCACGAGAGTGAATGTTTTGCTGCCTACTGTCCTATTTGATAGATTGTAAGTAGGCCGTGTCTTTGGTCTCACGGGTCTTTAAAATGTCTTACGAGATTATCACGTATCGTAGCCTTACATTTGCTTTCCATTCCAGGATTTTGTTTTATATATAGAGAGAATGTAATTAGTTTAAATGCAGTAAATGACCTAAAATGGTGAAAAGGTAAGGCTAGCAAAGTATTGGGAGAATGTCCCCTGCGTGTGGAGGAAAACGCGTGGCTGTGATATCTCTGCCAGTCGGCAGCTACTCTCTAAATATCTGATCTCTCTCTCTCTCTCTTAAACAAGTCAAAAGTTACTCCTTAATAATCTGTAGATAATGTCTGCTAAACAAACAGGTATTGGTAGCTAAGCCGAGGCAAGGTGCGCTCCAACGCGTGGCGAGAGGCAGACCGACTCAAATGGAAGCTGGTTCAAGAGTGAGAAGGTCCCCGCCCACCTCCCCACTCCTGAGGTCCCGCTTCTCACGGATTCACGCAAATAAATCAGTAAACTATGATACTTAGTGCGATGAGAAAAGTCGCAAAATCAACTGAAATGCTCAAGCAAATTATAGAAAAAAAAAAAAAAAAACGATCTAAATCTGTTGAGTAGTTCTCTCGTGAAAAAGAGACAGACGTTTTATATTTATATATATATACAGTGCATCCAGAAAGTATTCCCAGCGCTTCATCACTTTTTCCACATTTTGTTATGTTACAGCCTTATTCCAAAATGGATTAAATTCATTTTTTTCCTCAGAATTCTACACACAACACCCCATAATGACAACATGAAAAAAGTTTACTTGAGGTTTTTGCAAATTTATTAAAAATAAAACAACTCAGAAATCCCATGTTCATAAGTATTCACAGCCTTTGCTCAATACTTTGTCGATGTACCTTTGGCAGCAATTCCAGCCTCAAGTCTTGTTGAATATGATGCCACAAGCTTGGCACACCTATCCTCGGCCAGTTTGGCCCATTCCTCTTTGCAGCACCTCTCAAGCTCCATCAGGTTGGATGGGAAGCGTCGATGCACAGCCATTTTAAGATCTCTCCAGAGATGTTCAATCGGATTCAAGTCTGGGCTCTGGCTGGGCCACTCAAGGACATTCACAGAGTTGTCCTGAAGCCACTCCTGTGATATCTTGGCTGTGTGCTTAGGGTCGTTGTCCTGCTGAAAGATGGACCGTCGCCCCAGTCTGAGGTCAGGAGCGCTCTGGAGCAGGTTTTCATTCAGGATGTCTCTGTACATTGCTGCTGTCATCTTTCCCTTTATCCTGACTAGTCTCCCAGTTCCTGCCACTGAAAAACATCTCCACAGCATGATGCTGCCATCACCATGCTTCACTGTAGGGATGGTATTGGCCTGGTGATGAGCGGTGCCTGGTTTCCTCCAAACGTGACGCCTGGCATTCACACCAAAGAGTTCAATCTTTGTCTCATCAGACCAGAGAATTTTCTTTCTCATGGTCTGAGAGTCCTTCAGGTGCCTTTTGGCCAACTCCAGGTGGGCTGCCATGTACCTTTTACTAAGGAGTGGCTTCCGTCTGGCCACTCTACCATACAGGCCTGATTGGTGGATTGCTGCAGAGATGGTTGCCCTTCTGGAAGGTTCTCCTCTCTCCACAGAGGACCTCTGGAGCTCTGACAGAGTGACCATCGGGTTCTTGGTCACCCTTCTCCCCTGATCTCTCAGTTTAGATGGCCGGCCAGCTCTAGGAAGAGTCCTGGTGGTTTCGAACTTCTTCCACTTACGGATGATGGAGGCCACTGTGCTCATTGGGACCTTCAAAGCAGCAGAAATTTTTCTGTAACCTTCCCCAGATTTGTGCCTCGAGACAATCCTGTCTCGGAGGTCTACAGACAATTCCTTTGACTTCATGCTTGGTTTGTGCTCTGACATGAACTGTCAACTGTGGGACCTTATATAGACAGGTGTGTGCCTTTCCAAATCATGTCCAGTCAACTGAATTTACCACAGGTGGACTCCAATGAAGCTGCAGAAACATCTCAAGGATGATCAGGGGAAACAGGATGCACCTGAGCTCAATTTTGAGCTTCACGGCAAAGGCTGTGAATACTTATGTACATGGGATTTCTCAATGTTTTTATTTTTAATAAATTTGTCAAAAACCTCAAGTAAACTTTTTTCACGTTGTCATTATGGGGTGTTGTGTGTAGAATTCTGAGGAAAAAATTAATCAATTTTGGAATAAGGCTGTAACATAACAAAATGTGGAAAAAGTGATGCACTGTGAATACTTTCCAGATGCACTGTATATAATGTAAACTAAAATAAAATGTATAATGATAATATAAATGTATAATAATAAAAATGTAAAGTTGTCTGACTAACTCACGGTCAGGCTGAGTAGTCAGAGGTTGGGTTGATGGGACGTACAGGACACTGGGGTGTAGAAGAGAGAGAGGAATAGAGTCCTCCATTAACCTGTCATTGTTGCCTGAATCCATCAGGACAGGCAGGTCACTAACATCTGCACCTTCTTCTGTGTCTACCTACAGTATGTCTCTGTTTTGCTGCTAAATACACTAAATCCTTGGAATAAAAATTTAGTCTAGATGCTTCTGTCTTTCTGGTCTTGTTGGTTTAGGGGTTTCATTGAAGGACTAAGCAGGGTTGGGGATGTTAAATATACAGTATGTCTATGAGACAATGGCCTACAACATGTAACCAGACTTTTTAAAGTCTTAACACCAGCTGCTACGACCAGAGATCTGAAACTGCAGGGTGAACCCTAAGGTCAACATTCTGTCCACTTCTCTCACATTTTAGCCTGGGAAAGAGAGCCAGATAACCTGGGGGTATCCCTCCAGGCCTGCGTCTAGACTGGTGATTCCCAACTTGGGGCAATTCAAGAATTTAGGTACGTTAAATAAGTTAGTAAATGAAAAAACAGAAATTCACTGTTAAAAATGATAGAAAAAAATAAACAATTTTTATTTGTATTTTTAATAGTATTAGGATGTTGTACCATGTTAGCCATTATGAATGTAGTGAAAAGTCAAGCAAAACGACACTTTTTTATTTAGTTAGCCAATAAGTGCTGCTGCTTTGCAGTAAGGAGACCGTGGAAGATTGTGGGTTCGCTTCCCGGTTCCTCCCTGTGTGGATAGCACTTTGAGTACTGAGAAAAGCGCTATATAAATGTAATGAATTATTATTATTAAAAGGTGTCATTTTTCTTGACTTTTCACTATTTTTTACAGATACATTTACATTTACAAAATTTATCAGACACTCTTATCCAGAGCGACTTACAACCGTGCTAGATACATTTATATATTTATATAAACATAGGATGGATGGTGAAGAACCCTTTAATTTATGGTTTTATAACCGGCTTGGGTTTTTCTACGTAGAAAACGTGTTTTACCATTAAAATAATACAAATTGTAACAATGATTATAAAATTTTGCAATATAACAAAAATATAAAATGATCAAAATATTAGAGAAAAAGCTGTCATTAAAGTTATTTTATATTTATGAATATCACATCTCTTCTTATGGCTTTCAAAACTTTATTTGCTGTATTTTCATATTACTTCATATTATATATATATTTTTAACAATTTCTTTGTGCTTTCTTTGTCAGCACTTCAACTCTCCTTTGCCTCTTTTGTTTCCATGTTCTTTGGAAGCTTGTTTAGACCAAATGAATGATATTATGGGCCTCGTCCATGTGAGTAGGAGTTCACTTTTTAAATAGGTAATAATAAGAATAAGGTAGGGCGGCACGGTGGCGCAGTGGTGGCGCTGCTGCCTCACAGTTAGGAGACTCGGATCTTCCCTGTGTGGAGTTTGCATGTTCTCCCCGTGTCTGCGTGGGTTTCCTCCCACAGTCCAAAGACATGCAGGTTAGGTGCATTGGCGATTCTAAATTGTCCCTAGTGTGTACTTGGGGAGTGTGTGTGTGTGTGCGTGCGCCTTGTGGTGGGCTGGCGCCCTGCCCGGGGTTTGTTTCCTGCCTTGTGCCCTGTGTTGGCTAGGATTGGCTCCAGCAGACCCCAGTGAGCCTGTAGTTAGGATATAGTGGGTTGGATAATGGATGGATGAATGGAAGAATAAGGTATGTTATTGTGGGGGACATCATCATTTTAGAGAGGCCTAGGTGGGGCATGGGAACCACTGCTGTAGACAGTGTACAGATGCAGCTGTGCTAAGTGCACTTTAAACGTCAGCTGCACTCAAACAATGTCAAGTAGTGCAGTTCCCAGTTATTAGGTCGCATGTGTCTGACCCAATTTTTTTTTTTTTTTACTTATTATTATGCATTTGCTGGGCACATTCAGGATTGATACCTGTGCACTCCTGCTGATATTTGGACCACTCTCAAATGAATTTGCACACTTAAACAACACAAAAACAGAACGTTAGGCAAAGATTAGAGCATCCTTAAGAATCCTGGTTCTTCAGACAAAAGAGGGTTTTTTTTTGTTTTTTTTTTAAATACAACATAAACCCTAACTAACCCTAATTGTGGGAAAGGCTGGATATGGCAACGTTTAAATCACGGTTCTGTCGATCGGTGAGTGTGTTTAATTGCACACACATCATCAGGTTGAGGTGAATAACCCAGTTAAGGGAGAAGCCTTGTTAATTAAGTTGCGTTTACGTGCACAAGTAATCTTCTGGAGTTCTCCTTGGGGGAAAAACTCTCTGACGTCATTAAACTGCGCAAAAAAGAATTCCATGGCAATTATGGGTCGTGAAGACACACAAAAGGCAAAACTGGGTCGCAAGGAGAGAAAAAAAAGTTTAGGAGCCACTGCAATAACCCAATTTCTCTAATCAAAATGAGGATTTACATGGTACTAGCCAACCCGCGGCGTAGCATACGCCGCATAATCACGCCGCTTGTTTAATGATTTTTAAGCACAGGTAAAGAAATAAACATTTGAAAAAAATACATCGTTCAGTACGCACTGCCTGCTCATGTGCCGCCCCCAACTCCTCACCTGAGTCACTTTCGTCTCTGCTACAGTCCACATGCACCTCTGAGCCACGTTGACTTTTCATTGTTCTTTGCGGTTCCAGCTGCTTTTCTATATATAATCCACCAAGTCACCCGACCATGGTAGTAGCAACAGGGGGTGTGTACAAAGGGCAAGGACGTAATCAGTGGGAGCGTATGAGCCACACTTACTGGGAATTCCTCGTTCGTGGGGAACAATTGCAAGCCCCGGTTTCCATCACAAATGGGGTTCAACGGCTTACCCACGCCTCTCGGCTCCGGGTAGACACATGTTGATCCATTCAGTGTAGCGCGCATGCAGCATCGGATATACAAGGGCATCACAGACCTGTTAATGCTCAATCTCACGTGGCTGAAAGCCATTTGGCCTTCTTCGTTTTCGGAATTAACCAGACAAATCGCTCCACCAAGTAAGAACGGCCATGTACCACCACCCACAGAAACGAGAAAGCGCTATCAATCTGTCAATCCTCTCCGTGTCCGGCTGTGTGAGGTTTCCCGTGTTGAGTCAATTTAAGCGAAAGGCTCCACACTTTTTCTGTAGTTATATTCCTGAATAGAAGCACACTTGTTCTGTTATATTTGTACCTTTTGTGAAAGTGTTTCTTTGATATTTGGAATTCAGGCTTCACACATTATACACTTCATGTCTACATTTTGTCAATTATTACTAAAACATGAAAAACGTTTGTTTTAACGATGTGTTTACATAGATTGTTGTAGACACGGAACACACATGAAATCCAAGTGTTCCAAATAACGATATAGTATTTTTATAAAAGGTGTCATTTTGCTTGACTTCTCACTCTATACAACTCTAAACAACTGACACGCAGATAAACAGACTTGAGCTGAGAAAACTGTGCGGCGGTGGGGGATGTGATTGCTTATTGACACATTTACAGGACAAAAGACCCTGATGGAGAGGTGCAAAGAGATTTAAGGGGGGGACGGATCTATGAGTTTTTTTGTAGGCTCTGGTAATTCTAGTGTTAACCTGTGCAATGGCTGACCCTGCGCTCTGACCCCAAGGGGCATGCAAAAGCTAATAAATTCCTAATACAAGAAATTGTATAAGTCGAACTAAAGATAAAAAAAAAAAAATGGTCAAGGTCAGTGTTTATACTCTGCATTAACTTATCTCGATTTTTAATAATTAACTTTTTTTTTTTTTTTCCAAAAATTGGCCTTAATTAAAAATCTCATGTTCTAAGCATCACATAAAGTGTTTAGAAATATCAAGTGTATCAGCTGAAGTCTTTTTGCCTTACTTCCTTTAGTTGCTTTCGTTAATAAACTCTGGCCGTGCAGTGAGGGGCCCATTCAAGTGTATTACTTCTAAATCGCTAACCCATGTTGGATATCCCGCTGTACCTAACTGTTAATTACTACATTTTTAATAGTACTAGGGTGTTGTACCGTGTTAGCCATTATGAATGTAGTGAAAAGTCAAGCAAAATGACCCCCTTTTATTGGCTACCTAATAAGATTACAATATGCAAGCTTTCGAGGCAACTCCGGCCCCTTCTTCAGGTAAGATGTCAAGAAGGGGCTCGAGTTGCCTCAAAAGCTTGCATATTGTAATCTTTTTAGTTAGCCAATAAAAGGGGGTCATTTTGCTTGACTTTTCACTACATACATTTTTAAAATAAACTGAACAACTGAAATAATGTTGTGAGAGAAACTCGTGCAGTAGCTTGATTTATTATAAGACTGCAACAGCAACCCCAAAGGAGTGGGCTCTGTTTATGAAGAAAGAGAAGACAACTTGTGACCCTGAATGTGTTTCTCTTTGGAGTCGTTTAGCTTATTTTAGTGCATATTTTGTTTTTAATAAACAGGTTAATAAATCTCTCTGGGACATCAGCACTGTGTCTGGTAAATGTTTTAATGAGCCCACATGTTAAATAGCTGATCCCAAAGCCCCCTGTTAGTAAAATGTTAAAACATTTAGTCCCCCTCCACATTTTTTGTTATTTGCTTTTGATTGTCTTTTTGTTTTTCTAGGCTTCTGATGTCTGTAAAATGACAGACTCAATTACCGCCCACCTTTCTCCATTTCATAGTTTTTGTTCATCCTTAAGATTTTGGAGCCACAGTGATTCGGGACTTTTACGGCCCTTAGTACACAAGATTGATTATATAACCTGTGCATAGGAAAAACTATCACCTGCTTCTGTTCAAAAGCAGAAACAAAGAATGGCAATACAGTGAATCCATATTACTAAACGAGAATGGTAAACCGGATATGGACGCAGGGACCTGCCCGTGGACGCAAAAGACATAGTGCGCAAGTGCCACACAAAGCCCCCACCCCCCGAGTGAAACGGGAGAGACTACGCACGTGCGCAGGTGGTACACAAAGCCCCCCCCGCACCAGAGCAAAACTGGAGAGACTACGAACCGTCAGAGTAGGAAACAAAGTAAAACGTCATAAAGAGGTTAAAGAACAGGGACAAACACATGGAGAGCAGGTTACAGAGCAAAGCCCACCTGCTCAGAGTAAAACGAGAAAGACTACGGACCGTCTGACATGCCGCAAGCGGGATAAAGCGAGGTCAGAAATAAAACACAGAGTAGGAAACAAAGTAAAACTTTATAAAGGGATTAAAGAACAGGGACAAACCCGAGATGGTACGGACACGCGTCTGAAACCGTGGAAGCAAAACTGTCTCGGCTCCAAAACCAAACAGCTCAACAACTAACACAGCTTCAACACCGAGCCCGCGTGGACAGATCTAATAAACGTGGACGCCTACAACGTGCGTCCCAAACTGCGTAGGCAAAGCAGGCATGGATTCAACACGACACAGCTCGAGTGACCGAGATACAAACACACGCCTGCCTGGATATAATTAATGAACGCAGGCGCCTACAACGTGCGTCTGAAATGCCGCAGACCAGGCAGGCACTGCTCCAAAAAGAAAGAGCTCGACTAAACGAGATACGAACTGAAACGGGGAACACTACAGAGTCCGCAGTGCTCCACGATGCACCGCATAATAGTTCGGAAAGAGCTTCGTAGTAACAGTGGGGAGACCCAGAGTGACACGGGCGAACGCTCCGTATTAAACATACGTCATCCTCACACGTCCAATCTTTACAGCATAGGTGAATCACATTACAGTGATGCATTATTAACAGTATGATAAACATCACAGTATCGCAAACAAATGAAAATTATTACTCGAAAAAGGGAAAATATATTCACCACGGACCAGGTGTCATTGAAACAAAAGCAGAATAAAGCGACATCAGAAATGAAAGACAGAGTAGAAAGCAAAGTAAAACGTCATAAACAGGTTAAACGAGGGGGCCAAACACATGGACAGCAGGTTACAGATAATGAAGACCGGAATTCAAAAGCTTCAAAAACAAAAGCTCGACTGACCGAGATACAAACTGAAACGGGAAACACTACGGGGTCCGCAGTAGTCCACAATGCACCGCATAATAGTACGGACGGAGCTCCGTATTAACAGTGGGGGGGCCCAGAGTGACACGGGCGAACGCTCCGTATTAAACGTGTGTCATCCTCACACGTGGCTGCCCAGCGGGCACGGGTTCAAAACGCCGGGGGTAGGCGAGCGAAGCGAGCAGGGGGCGGAGCCCCCTTGTATATTATATGCTCAAAAGCAATGGTTTAGGAAAAGAATGCAATAGAAAGCATCTGAAGTCCTCTAAATACAGATGATAACAAACACTGATAATGACGACATGGGGGTGGAGAAATAAATTGCAACAAAATGCTGACATGCAAAGGTTAGCTCCAGAATAGACACAACTTGTATAGGTGGGCCAGAAGGATACACAAGACTATCCAGGGAAAACAAAAAAGTAATAATATAACAGACATATAAAAATTTACATATACAGTGTGTCCCAGATGGATGGGGACCCTACCCAGCCAGGACGCCTGGATGGTCCCTGTGATAGACAATACTTCCCCTGGGCCACAAGGGGGCAGCTGCCCGGGTCTGCTTATGGGCCACTGGACCGGAGCTGGGACACTCATCCCTACCGGAGGATGTGGTCACCACCAGGTGGCGCCCAGACAGTCGTGAAGTCCTGGATGGCAGCACTTCCGCCACACCAGGAAGTGCTGCCGGAAGAATTCCCAGGGGCACCCGGAGTGCTTCCGGGGACTCTCTTGACACTTCCGCCACACCAGGAAGTGTCATCAAGGGGAGCACCTGGAGCTCATCCGGGTCAGTATATAGGGGACTGCCTCCCTCCAGAAGCTGAGCCAGAGTTGGGAGGAAGGAGACGAAGCTTGTGAGGAAGGGAGAGGAGGTCGGAAAGAGAAAAGAAAGAAAGGAGAAAAAGAGTGTTGGAGGAAGGCATTGTGGTGCGTAAAGGAAATAAAAAGAAGTGTTTTGGACATTCTGGTCCATGTCTGTCTGTAGCCAGGTTTCCATCCAAGGAGTTTTTGCGAAAAAATATTTAGCGCTTCAAATTTTTTTACCGATATAGCTGATGGAAATGCTAATTATCGATAAAATGTCGTACATGTCGACATAATATTTTTCCGTTTAACTTTAGCGCATAAATTCCATGTCGATACTTCAGATGTCGCAAAAACTACATTGGAAACAGTTTTTGTCGGAAAAAAGGGTTTTAACGCAAATAAATGTGTCACATTTTCATCACGTGCAATCAAAACGAGAATGGCGGAGCGGCTCGCATGGTCTGATGAAGAGAGTTTTTTTTTTTTTTGATTAAACGTCGTTATTTTGTATTAATTCAAATTTCAGTTTTAATTAAAAACCTTAAGGGAAGCAGGTTAATTCAGTTGTTATCGCACTGTGAAGGGATGTTGAAAGGTAGGCTCACCTGTACAGATCCGATGCTGCAAACACAGCTGCATCATGGGCACTTCCAGGAGTGCCAACGCAAATGTCTCGTATCATGCACCTGTCATCAACAAGGGCCTGGAGAACAATAGATGGCCACCCTTTGCGATTAATGTAATCGCGGTAGCCTTCCGTCGGGGGAAGAATAGGCACATGCTTGCCATCCAGCGCACCGTACATCTGTGGCACAAGATGCACCAAGGAATTGCGGTATGCAATTTCATTGGCCTCCGCTACAGTCGGAAGTCTGATATAACGGCGCATTAATTTTTCTTTAATAGCGGTGCACACAGCATATACACATCGATGGACGGTAGTTTTACTAACCCCGAAAGTTTCTCCAACTACTCTATACTCGGCGCAGGTTGCCAGCTTGTAAAGGGCGATGGCAATCCGCTTTTGGGTTGGAACCGGTGGCCGTTGGCAACCTGTGATGGGCGCAACATCAGGACTGATGAATCCACACAACATCTCAAACGTCGGCCGTGTCATTATAAAATGTTGCAGCCAGAGATTTTCTGTGAAGTGTCTCTCCACCACCTCCTCCCAGAAGGTCTTATTCCGTCGTCTCTCCCATACCCGTGGGTTTCGTCGCACTGGGGTACTTTCTTCGAGCTCTAGGGCTATCAGACAAGCAACTGCTTCATTCTGCTGTCGTCTTCGGATATTATGTACAATTCCAATTATTTGTGAAACTGAAATAACAGTAAGCTGGCAAATTTCAAAAAACTGTCTGAATAATCTCTCCATTTCTTTGTTTCTTTGTTTAGTGGAGGGGGCGTAACGTGGAAAACAAAAGGTAGATAATTTGCGACATACACAAAATTATGTATGGAAACGGCTCAAGGGCAGATTTTTTTCGCGATACAACAAAAGTTATGCGACAGTTCGTTTTGGGGGGGGATGACGTCATCACGCACACCATTTTATCGATAAAAAGCCAGTTTGATGGAAACAGGCTGGAGACAGCAAATTTCGCACATTTTTTTTTACGTATATTCTGTTTGTCGATAACAAAACGTCGCAAAAAACTGGATGGAAACTTAGCTTGTGTCCGGGGGTATGCTTTCCACAAGTGGAACCTCGGTTCACGAACGTCTCGGTACACGTACAACTCGGTTTACGGCCAAAAAGTTGGCCAAACTTTTGCCTTGGTTCACGACCACACACTCGGTATACGAACAAGCCAGTTTCCCTTTCGGTTTGTGCACGCCGATGATTTCCGCACGTGTTGCATTGTTCTCGGTCAGATGTGCGTGCTTGCACATACGTGCGTGCTTTCGCTGTGAACTCTTTGTGCTCTATTTCATTTCCCTTCCGGTTCGTAAGCACCGATTACTGTATTTAAGCACGTGTTCAGCCTCTCCCTGTTCATTGTTCTCAGTCAGACGTGTGTGCTTTACCTGTGAACTCTTTGTGCTCTGCGGTATTTCGTGTGCTTTTGCAGTTAACCATGGCTTCTAAGCAAGTGAAGAGTGGTGAGAAGAAAGTGTTGCAGTGTTACTTTTCTCTTTTTTCAAATGTTCATCTTTTTTCCTGTGCTTAAAACTCATTTAAAAAGAGTGTTTACAGCAATCGGGTTGTAATGCTGTTAGCGTGAACTCCTGTAATGTTACTTTCTTGGTTAGCTTTTAAATAAAGTTCGGATTTGTTCAAATGTTCCTTTTTTTTCCCCCCCGTGCTTAAAACTCATTTAAAAAAAAGTGTTTATACGGCAATTGGGTTGTAAAGCTATAGTGCGAACTGCTGCAATGTTTAACACACACATACACACACACACAAACACACACACACACAGAGAGAGAGAGAGTGCGCTGCTGAGAGAGCGCGAGCCTGGGTGTCAGTGTTATTCAATGTTTTTACATTAGTTTACTATTACACTGTGCATTCTGTGGTGTAATTAACTATATTTGTGCTTAAAAATCTTTAAAGAAATATATTTACATACAGTTCGTACTGTCTGGAACGGGTTAATTGTATTTATATACAATCCTATGGGGGGAAATTGCTTTGGTTCACGACCAAATCGATTTACGACCAGAGGTTTGGAACGAATTATGGTCGTGAACCGAGGTTCCACTGTACAGGCAGTCCTCAACCTCTGTGGGGGTTACAGGCCTAGGACATGATACGAAAGTCGAGGACGTGAATGTTAATACATTGAGCCTATGGGAAACGGGATTGTTTTTGTGTATAGTCTTCTTTAGACTGCTCCCGTTAGGGGTTGTCACAGCTGATCATCCACCTCCATATCTCCCTGTCCTCTGCTTCTTGCTCTGTCACTCCTACCACCCACATGTCCTCTCTCACCACATCCACCTCACTCTTTTCCTCTTGCCGGGCAGCTCCATTCTTAACACCCTTCTCCCAATATACCCAGCATCTCTCCTCTGCCCATGTCCAAACCAACACAATCTCACCTCTCTGACTTTGTCTCCCAACTGTCCAATTTGAGCTGACCCTCTAATGCAGGCATGTCAAACTCACTACCATTGGTGGGCCGCTTCAACTGCCATACATGCGTCAGCGGGCTGCACTGTAACAAATACTATTATACAAAGTTACTATAGCTTTCTTTTCCAATATTGAAAACTTTAAAAAATGTAACACTTAAAGTTTAAAGAAAAGCAATTTATTCCCATACAATCTCCATACAACATCATACAATTAGAGTCTTAGCCTCTTAGCTAGGTCCTTTTATTATTATATTATATTCATTATATTCATTGCGTATGTAGGAGTCTTACAGTGTGAGATCTATTCGTTTTGTCCTGACACTTGGCATCTCTTGTTAGTAACCAGTTCGTCAATGTCAGGCTTGAAATCTTGTGCAGCTGCAACTTTTATGAAGGATGACTGGTGCTCGATGGCAAGTCTTGAGCGATGTGGGGTTTTGGTAGCTTTCATTAACGAAAACAATTGTCCATAAAGGTAAGTGCTTCAGAACATACAGTACTCTCGATGCCAACTTACGGATCTGCACATACAAGGGTGGCTGGTAAGCATACAAGCCTGGCACGCCAACTTCGTTGTATTTTGCCTTCAGAATAGAATCTGACTGCAGTTCAATCAATTCCATTTGGATATTCTCAGGCGCATTCTCAACGTTGTAAGAGTATGGTGACGTAAACAGTGCAAAGTCCTGTTCATGTGAACTGAAATTATGAAAACGCTCACTGAATTCATTGCTCAGTAATTCAAGTTGGAAAACAAATCCTCCAAAAATCAAATTTTGCTTTACTAAGTTTACTTCAAAGTTTATATTGTAAAATAAGTCGATAGTCTGCACTAACTGTTCGTTACAATACTAGCACAAAATTACATGAAACTAGAGCAAAAAAACGTGAAAATATGCAAGCTATTACTACTTGTGATGGTCAGTTCTGCCCAGTGGCCAGTCTCAGCAGCCCGGGCTCTAGGCTTGTGGCGGCTGTGGCAGAGAAAGAATCGGTGGCCCCTTCGCCCACCAATGTCAATATGGTATCTTATGCACGGCGGATGGCCATGTCCGTTGTGGACACTGCATAGCCGCCTTGTGCTCATGACACGCTTCTATATGCACGTGTCCGTAACTTGAAAACCAAGTGGCGGCCCGTGATATTCTCATTACGGCAGAACGTTATAATACTACATATAGCTTACTGCTCCGACTCAAGCGACATTAGTAAATACAGAGTACTAATTAACAAGAAACACAATGTTTTTTAGCCACGTTGCCTTCAGCTGTGTTGTTATTTTCTCTTTCTGTTTTATATTCAATATATATTGGCGTGGCGGCCCTGTGCAGGTGCACAGTTTGCACATGCCTAAGGACTCCCCTGCTGCCAGGCTGCTGCAGCCCTGTGCAGGTGCACAGTTTGCACATGTCGCACTTCAGTTGCGACATCGCGGCTCATTAACATTGGACAAGGCTCGTGACTATACTAGCAGATGACGTTTCTGGTACCATAATGCCATGGGAAAACGCGCTTTTGTCAGAAGGCAGAAGTATGAAAAGTCAATAAGTAACACCGAAGATGCAGAATGATTCAATCACAAACGATAGTAATCATTTTGTACAAGTTTAGTGATAACTTGGATCTGTCACGTGGGCCGCGTGTTTGACATGCCTGCTCTAATGTCGTCCTTTCTAATCCTGTCCGTCCTCGCCACACCCAATGCAAATCTTAACATCTTTAACCAGCTCTGTCTCCCGTTTTCTGGTCAGTGCCACCGTCTCTGACCCATATAACATAGCTGGTCTAACTACTGTCCTGTAGACCTCCCCTTTCACTCTCGCTGGTACCCGTCTGTCATAATTTACCTGCTTATTCTTTTCCTTTGCTCACCTTTAGAACACCAGAACAACAGTGGCCAGAACAGACCACTCAGCCCAGCAAGCTCACTCATCTCATTTACCTAACATCATGTTGCGATTTGACGGTCCCTAGTGTCCTACGATCCACCTCCATCTGTTAAACCATTCCTGTTTTGGGGGGTCATCTCATTGTTGCCCCTGTAGTGCACCAAAGCAGCTAAAACTAATTAACAATCCTCTGCTACTTAACTGACCAGATCAATAGCCCAGATGCTTCATTAACTTGATGCTGTATTTTGATGAAAAAGTGTTCCTTTAATTTTTTGAGCTATATATATATAATATACACACACACACAAAGAGTGGGTATAGAAAAGAACCCCCCCCTTTGAAATATTCTCTTTTTTTTTTTGCTTTACAGCCTTAAATGTAAACACACAAACTAATATTTCTTCCCAGCTTTACTTACTCAATGCCACCTCTAACATCAGTGAAATATATCACAGCTACAGTTCAGAAAAATATAAAAAAATCAAAAATAAGACCTACTGAGATTAATAAAGGATCAGCCCCCCCCATGTCAGTGTCATTTTGTTGACCCCCCTTTTGCTTTAATGACAGCCTTGAGTCTGTGGTGATTCTTCTCTATCAGCTTTGCACATCTAGATATTTGCCCCCCACTCTTCTTTACAGTTTAACTGTTCAAGTTCGGTCACATTGGATGGTGATTGTTGGTGGACTGCTATCTTCAGATCTTTCCACAGATTTTCAGTGTGATTTAGCTCTTGGCTCTGACTGGCCACACCAGGACATTCACGTTTTTCTCCTTCAGCCACTGGGTGGTCAATTTTGTTGTGTGCTTCGGGTCGTTGTTGTCGTGTTGAAAGGTGAACATTCTGCCCATCTTCAACTTTCTGGCAGAGGGTAGCAGGTTTTCCTCAAGAATTTGACGCTATTATGCCCCATCCATTTTTCCTTCTACACTAACGAGAGCCCCAGGTCACCCATAACAGGATGCTGCCCCCTCCATGCTTTATGGTGCGTTGTGGATGGTGAGCTGCATTGGTGCACCGTTTGGTGTTGAGGCCAAAGAGTTTGATTTTGGTCTCCTATGACCATAAGACCTTTTTCCAGTTGGCATCAGAATCTTCAAGGTGCATTCTGGCAAAGCTCAAACGAGCCTTAATGTGCCTTTCTTGAGAAGTGTGACCCTCCTGAACAAGCCACAATTGTGGAGCGCCTGTCAAATTGTTGTCACCTGCACACAATGACCACTCTTTGCCATAAAATCTTGTAACTCCTTCAAAGTGGCCATTGGCCTCTTGGTAGCCTCTCTTACCAGGTTCCTCCTTGCTCTTCCATCCAGTTTGGAAGATCAAGGGAGGGTCCTAGATAGATAGATAGATATTTTATTAATCCCAAGGGGAAATTCACATACTCCAGCAGCAGCATACTGATACAAAAAACAATATTAAATTAAAGAGTAATAAAAATGCAGGTAAAAACAAAAAAATCCATGCCCACGTTGTAAAAGTAAGTGTGTCCAGGGAACGAATCCACATAAAATAAAGTGATAGGAGTGATCAATAAAAAAGAGAAAAATAAAAGTAGAAAAATAAAGTCGTACATGGAGCTGCTGAAAAGGCTGCCACTCTCGGCGGCGCCCGAGTCATACGGTGTCTAGTACCAAACACTTCTTTATGATGGACTTCACTGTGCTCCTTGGGGTTGATAAAGCCTTTGAGATTTTTTGTCTCCATCTCCTGCCTTATGTCTGTCCACAACTCTACCCCTGAGATCTTTTGAAAGTGACTTGCCACCCATAGTCAGTTGTGTGCTGTCAGTTGCACTACCAAGCAAGGGAATGAATTCTCCAGGAACTGCTTCACTAATCACACTCCTTACAATTGATCACATGTGGAAGGAAGCCAGTAACCGCAATGGGAATGGTGGGCACTTACACCTGATTGAGTTTAGGAGCGGGGTGATCCTTTATTAATCTCAAGATTTCTTGTTTTTGATTTTTTTATCATTTTTCTGAACTGTAGCTGTGGTATCTTTCACTTGGATGTTTGAGATTGCATTGGGTAAGTAAAGCTGGAAAAAATATTAGTTTGTGTGTTTACATTTAAGGCTGTAAAGCAAAAAAAAAAAAAAATTCGAAGGGATTCTTTTCTATACTCATTGTACTCACTATACTCATTTATATAAATAAATGCAAAGTTGTCAGACTCAGTCATTAACAAAAACATTATATCCTGTTTATCTAGAAAAGCTGAAATTTGGCAAAATGGTACATTTAGGGCAGTAGGTATCCACTAAGAAAGAACATTTCAATATATCAATATTTAGGGGTGTTAAAAAAACAGCAAAACGTAATCCTTTAAAATCTCAAAACTGCTTTGGTGGCTAAGGATCTATACTGGTATCTGGAAGGATGCAGATTCAAATCCTGTTACTGCCAGAAGTGTTCCTGTATATATAGTCACATATACATATATATATATATAAAATCCCTATGTGCGTCCAGGTGTCCGTGTGTGGGTGTCTTCTGGTGAAGTGCGCGGGGCACGGCACGATGCGCAATATTACTGTCAGAGAAAGTTAGAGGCGTTTTATGGAAATACAAACCAGTATTACTGCGAGAGGAAATTAAAGGTACACAATACAGTGACGCATATATATATATATATATATATATATATATATATATATATATATATATATATATATATATATATATATATATATATAATACAGTAATCCCTCCTCCATCGCGGGGGTTGCGTTCCAGAGCCACCCGCGAAATAAGAAAATCCGCGAAGTAGAAACCACATGTTTATATTGTTATTTTTATATTGTCATGCTTGGGTCACAGATTTGCGCAGAAACACAGGAGGTTGTAGAGAGACAGGAACGTTATTCAAACACTGCAAACAAACATTTGTCTCTTTTTCAAAAGTTTAAACTGTGCTCCATGACAAGACAGAGATGACAGTTCTGTCTCACAATTAAAAGAATGCAAACATATCTTCCTCTTCAAAGGAGTGCGCGTCAGGAGCAGAGACTGTCAGAGAGAGAGAGAAAAGCAAACAAATCAATAGGGCTGTTTGGCTTTTAAGTATGCAAAGCACCGCTGGTACAAAGCTGTTGAAGGCGGCAGCTCACACCCCCTCCGTCAGGAGCAGAGAGAGAGAAACAGAGAAAAACAAACAGTCAAAAATCAATACGTGCCCTTCGAGCTTTTAAGTATGCGAAGCACCGTGCAGCATGTCGCTTCACGAAGCAGCTGCACAGAAGATAGCAACGTGAAGATAATCTTTCAGCATTTTTAGACGAGCGTCCGTATCGTCTAGGTGTGCGAACAGCCCCCTGCTCAATCCCCCTACATCAGGATCAGAGAAAGTCAGCGCAAGAGAGAGAGAAGAGTAAGTTGGGTAGCTTCTCAGCCATCTGCCAATAGCGTCCCTTGTATGAAATCAACTGGGCAAACCAACTGAGGAAGCATGTACCAGAAATTAAAAGACCCATTGTCCTCAGAAATCCGCGAACCAGCAAAAAATCCGCGATATATATTTAAATATGCTTACATATAAAATCCGCGATGGAGTGAAGCCGCGAAAAGCAAAGCGTGATGTAGCGAGGGATCACTGTATATATATGTATATATGTGTATATGTATATACATATATATACAGTGATCCCTCGCTATATCGCGCTTCGCCTTTCGCGGCTTCACTCCATCGCGGATTTTATATGTAAGCATATTTAAATATATATAGCGGATTTTTTGCTGGTTCGTGGATTTCTGAGGACAATGGGTCTTTTAATTTCTGGTACATGCTTCCTCAGTTGGTTTGCCCAGTTGATTTCATACAAGGGACGCTATAGGCAGATGGCTGAGAAGCTACCCAGCTTACTTTTCTCTTTCTCTCTCTCTTGCGCTGACTTTCTCTGATCCTGACGTAGGGGGTGTGAGCAGGGGGGCTGTTCGCACACCTAGACGATACGGACGCTCGTCTAAAAATGCTGAAAGATTATCTTCACGTTGCTATCTTCTGTGCAGCTGCTTCCTGAAGCGACATGCTGCACGGTGCTTCGCATAATTAAAAGCTCGAAGGGCACGTATTGATTTTTCACTGTTTGTTTTTCTCTCTCTCTCTCTCTGCTCCTGACAGAGGGGGTGTGAGCTGCCGCCTTCAACAGCTTTGTGCCGCGGTGCTTCGCATACTTAAGCCAAACAGCCCTATTGATTTGTTTGCTTTTCTCTGTGACTTTATATGCTCCTGACGGGCACTCCTTTGAAGAGGAAGATATGTTTGCATTCTTTTAATTGTGAGACAGAACTGTCATCTCTGCCTTGTCATGGAGCACAGTTTAAACTTTTGAAAAAGAGACAAATGTTTGTTTGCAGTGTTTGAATAACGTTCCTGTCTCTCTACAACCTCCTGTGTTTCTGCGCAAATCTGTGACCCAAGCATGACAATATAAAAATAACCATATAAACATATGGTTTCTACTTCGCGGATTTTCTTATTTCGCGGGTCGCTCTGGAACGCAACCCCCGCGATGGAGGAGGGATTACTGTATATACTGTATGTGTATATATATATATATATATAATATATATATATATATATAAAATATAGGGCGGCATGGTGGCGCAGTGGGTAGCGCTGCTGCCTCGCAGTTAGGAGACCTGGGGACCTGGGTTCACTTCCCGGGTCCTCCCTGCGTGGAGTTTGCATGTTCTCCCCGTGTCTGCGTGGGTTTCCTCCGGGCGCTCCGGTTTCTTCCCACAGTCCAAAGACATGCAGGTTTGGTGGACTGGCGATTCTAAATTGGCCCTAGTGTGTACTTGGTGTGTTTGTGTGTGTGTCCTGCGGTGGGTTGGCACCCTGCCCGGGATTGGTTCCTGCCTTGTGCCCTGTGTTGGCTGGGATTGGCTCCAGCAGACCCCCGTGACCCTGTGTTCAGATTTAGCGGGTTGGAAAATGGATGGATGGATATATATATATATATATATATATATATATATATATATATATATACACACAAACCAGCAACACCATTAACAGGACAAGTGAATAACATGGATTCTGTTGTTCCAGTGGCTCCTGTCAAGGGTTTTGGACATATTAGGCAGCAAGTGAACAGTCGGGTTTTGAAGGCCATGTGATGGAAGTAAGACAGAAGGCCAAGAATTAAGGATCTTTGCGACTCTGACAGGGTCAAATTGTGATGGTGAGATGATTGGGTCAGAGCATTTCCAAAACCGCAGGTCTTGTGGGTTTAGTACCCCTGTGTGTGGGGATCAAAGGGTGTTTTAGTGGCATCGGGGGGGGGGGGGGTGGCGTTGGGTGGATGGGGGACACAATATTAAGCAGGTGGAGTTAATGTAGTGACTGATCAGTTTGTGTCATTGTACATTACAGAGAATCACAGACCGAGGGAATTAACGACCAAGTAGTGTGGTAGAGGGTAGCACTTTAGGGATCTTCAGATCAAGACTTGGTAGTATTTTAGAGAAATTAGGAGGATAGGATTGTCCAAATATGTTGGGCTGAATGGCCTGTTCTCATCCAAATGTTTGTCTATATAACATTTTGTTTTTAACTGTTTTTTTTTTATTTTGCAGGCATCTAAGGATTTTCCTGAAGAGACGACTGCAGATGGCACTTTAACAACTCTTTTTCCTGGTCAGAAAAAGAGAGTTTCACATTTCTTGAACAAAGGAGAGGTAAGTTGTCATGAATCTTTTGACTTTAATTTATTTACCTTCTTTTTAGCTTACGTGGTTTCATTCCCAGTTTTTGTCCTCGGGTCTCTTTCTACCATAATTTGAAATGAGATTTGCCTTTACTTAGTGAACATCATTGTTCATTGCTTTCTGAAAGAAGAGGCTGGCTTTTACATTTATTCACTCAGCAGATGCGTTTTGTCCAAAGTGACTTACAAAAGAGGTCAACCTAATCAAGTTAACATTAGTCAGAGGACAGTTTGGGAACAAGTGTTACAGAACAGGGTTACAAGATTGATCATCTCAAGTAAAGAACTCAAATCCAAATGCAAGCTAATTTATTCACAAGAACCTATCAACCCGGCCTCCATTTTGGAGCTGGCCTCGAGCCCGGATACACTGGTAGGGTTAGCATCAGTTAAAGGCTGTAAAAACTACACTGAAACCAGAGGCGTTACCAGTTAAACAGAAATTCACAGATCAAGGGAGTCTTCGAATGGTTCTTAAACACATTGATGGAGTCAGCATTTCAAATGGAGATGGGCCTCTCATTCCAACAGCCTGGAGCTACACATAAAAAGAGCCGGCATTGAGATTTGATGACACACACACAGGTGGCATCAGCAGACACCATTCATTAGCAAACCTGAGAGGGCGAGAAGAAGCATAGCGCTTTACAAGTGTCTCAATATAATACCAGTCAAAGTTTTTGGATCACCTCAGTTTTTCTTCAAATTTAATCCGTTGCAACGCAATGAATGACTTAACTCTTTGAGGCCTGAATATTTTTTCCAATAAACTCGGTTTTCTGAAAAGCACACAGAGTTTCATACATAAATCAACATAAAACGTCTGTTGCTGTGGCTGATGATGGCACATGTTTGGCATCTCTGGTGGCAGTGGCTGTGCTGGGACACCTCGATGGTCACAGGAATACACGGTGGGCTGGCTGTCTTCTTCGCACGGCAGGTGAGTGGAGCGGTGGCAGTTGCAGTGTGACACAATATGGTTTGTACTTCTTGTTATCATAAGTGGTGGTCCTCCCAGGCGAGCGCTGCCGTAGGCGCATCAGCTACACAAAAGTGTTCAGCACCACGATCAGCTGGGAACTGATCACATGATACCGGTGCCTCACTTTCGTTTTCGATATCCATCTCCAGAGCACTTGCAACAAACTCAGAGTCTGACAAGTCAGAGTCCTATTCAACGAAATTACGTAAAAGGTCCACTGAGTATTTTGCTTTGCACTTTCGCTTTGGTCCCTTGCCAGATGTCGACGCCATTTTAGAGGTTGTTTGCTCTTCATTACTCATGCACGAGTAGGGAATCGAGGTTAAATCAGCAAAGCTGTGTAACTTTTCTTCTAGCAAAGAGAGTCAAACTAAAACGTAAGGGTGGGTTTTGTTGCAGTTTACAGCTGATTACTGTCCTCTACCCCTGAATTTTGACAAAAGTTGACATCAGCTCTGAAAGAGTTGAAATGGTGAAAAGGTAAACGGTAAATTGCCAGATAAAAAACAGAAACCTTTCAAAATATTACAAACGGGCCTTCTTCAGGGAAGAACTAACAGGTTACAACCTACAGATGTTCTGCAGCAATTAAAATAAATGAAGCCTTGCAAGTTGAAGCAAACAGTTTGCACAGGTGTCCCAACTTGTGTTGATTACTTACAGAACCTCTGCGTGTCTTAAAGCAGACTTGGAACAGATTGGATTACTACACCCTCTGAAGGGTGCACAATATTCAAGTGATAATAACAAGAAAATGGCAATGAACAAATTAAATCGGACCAAGCATTATTACCCGTAGAAGTGTAAGCCTTTCATTTAGAGAAATTGCAAAAACACAAAATCCAAGTGGTAGTGAGACCAGTGGTGTCCTACACAATCAAACGGCAAATGGAAACTAGAAGAAACTCTGAAAGGAAGAGATCTAGCAGAGCTAAAGTCACCAGCCAATCAGAAGACAAGTTTCTGAAGGTCCCCAGCTGGTGTGATCACAGGAGCCTCACAGCACAGCAGGTTGACAAAAGTGAGTGTCCATTTGTACTGTGAAGAGGAGAGTTTGTGCTGCGGGTTTGACAGGGCGAGTGACAGGAAGAAAGCCTTTCAGTAAAAGACAAAATCGAGTGCTGGAAATACCGGCTGTGGACTACTGCAGACTAGAAGAAAGTCTTGTGGACCGATAAATCAAAATTTGAAATTTTTGGCTCATCACACGGTGTGTTTGTACGCCGTTGAGTTGTTGATGATTCCTCAGTGTAGGACACCACCTGCCAAACATGTGATGGTCTGGGGTTCTTATGTTGGAGGAAGAGTTGGTGACTTGCACAGAGTGACTGGCATTCTGAATCACAGGGTTACTACAGTTTGGCTGTTATATCAGCAAAAGGTGGATACTTTGGTAAATCAAAAATTGGAATCAAATCTGTACACTTAAATGATTCCTTGACTTATTTTTTTATTTGCCATTGTTTATTTGCTCTGTGCCTTTATTTCACTATACATTAAGACATTAAACTGCATGCATTTCCATAAAAACTGAAGTGTTCTAAAACCTTTGGCTGGTAGTGTATTTGTTAGTGTTGACCCACTGACTACTCTGCAGACAATGTTTGTTATTTTATCTGTTCATTTTATTTTTTACATTTTGCTCACTACTGCAGTCGTTCGTGCGGATGCCTTCAGAGTCCTTGGTTCAGAATCCCAGGCCTGTGTACTTGTGTCCATGCATAGAGTTATTCTTATGTCCATTTTGTGTTTTCAGCCACATTTCACAGGCTTGCATATTTGGCTGATACAGTGGAACATTGGGTCACGACCGTAATTCGTTCCAAAACTCTGGTTGCAACTCGATTTGGTCGTGACCCGAAGCAATTTCCCCCTATACGATTGTATGTAAATACAATTAATCCATTCCGGACCGTATGAGCTGAATGTAAATATATATTTTTTTAAAGATTTTTAAGCACAAAAATAGTTAATTATACCATAGAATGCACATTGTAATAGTAAACTAAATGTAAAAACATTGAAAAACCTTGAACAACAGAGAAAACTAACATTGCAAGAGTTGACGCTCATAGCCTTACGAACACGATCGCTGTAAACACTTTTTTTTTTTTTTATGAATTTTAAGCACAGGGAAAGAAAAGAACATTTGAAAAATCCGTAATTTATACAAAAACTAACCTTGCATGAGTAGAGTTCTGGCATGAAGGAAGTGTGGAGGAACTGGGTGGAGAGGAGATTACAGTTTTGAGGTAGAGTTCCTCTGCACGTCTGACTGAGAACAATGTACTGCTGAACATGTGCGTAAATCACTGCTTACAAACCGGAAGGGAAATGAAATAGAGCACAAAGAGTTCACCGTGAACAACAACAACAACAACATTTATTTATATAGCACATTTTCATACAAAAAGTAGCTCAAAGTGCTTTACATAATGAAGAAAAGAAGAATAAAAGACAAATAAGAAATTAAAATAAGACAACATTAGTTAACATAGAAAGGAGTAAGGTCCGATGGCCAGGGTGGACAGAAAAAACAAAAAAAAACTCCAGAAGGCTGGAGAAAAAAATAAAATCTGTAGGGGTTCCAGGCCACGAGACCGCCCAGTCCGAATGCACAGGGAGAGACTGAACATGTGCGGAAATCATCAGCGCATACGAACCGAGTGTGTGGTCGTGAACAGATGCAAAAGTTTGGCAAACTTTTTGGTCGTAACCCGATTTGTACGTGTTCCGAGACGTTTGTGACCCAAGGTTCCACTGTAAGTTGTTCTAAATTGTCCCATTGTATGACTGAAGTTGCATTTACACTACCAGGGGCTTCATGTATAAACGGTGCGTATGCAGAAAAATGTTGCGTAAACCCGTTTCCACACTCAAATCGTAATGTATAAAACCTAACCTACCGTAAAGCCACGCACATTTTCATGGTAACTAAATGCTTGGCGTACGCAAGTTCTCCGCTCAGTTTTGCAAACTGGCGGCACCCAGCGTCAAAGCAGTGCTACTGTTCCTGTGTGGTTTCCCTTTCTTTTTTAGATCCACGTCCCTGACACGGCTTTATAAATACACTGAAATGAACCGCATCTCTATATATAATCTTCATTTGGATCTTGATCTTTGTTTGTCCGCGAATTAATTAGAAGAAGCACTAGATGGCAGTAGAGAGACAGCTAAAACATAGGCATTGCATTAAGAATCTCCTCCAGGCTTATAGTACTGAAGACTGTAGTACTCCAGTCACACCTCAAAACACAGACATTCAAACTAAACAAATTGTTGTGCTTTAAATTAACTAATCTCTATATATAATCTTCATTTGGATCTTGATCTTTGTTTGTCCGCAAATTCATGTTCAACTGACACTGCCTTGGTTGTTACTTTTCTTTACAAACACTTTTTGATACCACTCTTTGTGTTTAGATCTGGCGTCGACACCTGCTTCGTTGTCGAGACTGTGGTTTTTTCTGTTTCTATCGGCCGTCGTTGGCAGCACTTCGTCCAGATCGAATGTTCACCCGCTTCTTGGAGTCGGCAGTCAGAGTATATAAGTTGAACACACTTCTGTGATTTTCCATCAGTCGGCGTTTGGAGTTCAAGAAAGAAGCATTGGTTCTTCCTTACTCTTTGGATTGTCACAAAACAACCTGCGAGATTGGAAAAAGGTTGAGAAGAGATCGCGAGAGGAAACGACAGCGTCATGAAAACGAGACGGACTGTGAATGGAGAGAAGCAGAAATGCCCCTCCACCACCACATAATTACTATTTGGATGGTGATTCCGAGTAGGCCGTTCCTATCGAATCAATGTCCAAGGGTTTTGTTTTGTAATTTTGTTTCCCTTATAAAAAAATTATAATGCTGTGCGACGAAGGGCCCAGTTCACGACTGGCAGCCGCGTTTAAACAGGGAGCCCTTCACAGACAACTTTAACACGCGCAACATAGTTGTGCACACATGGCTAGTATTGTATATTAGTTTAATGCATCTGATCATAATTATAATAAGGGCTCTCCCTTAAAGATAGGGTGAGAAGCTCAGTCATCCGGGAGGGGCTCAGAGTAGAGCCGCTGCTCCTCCGCATCGAGAGGAGTCAGATGAGGTGGCTCGGGCATCTGATCAGGATGCCTCCTGGACGCCTCCCTGGTGATGTGTTCCGGGCACGTCTAACCGGGAGGAGGCCCCGGGGAAGACCCAGGACACGCTGGAACGACTATGTCTCCCGGCTGGCCTGGGAACGCCTCGGGACTCTCCCGAAAGAGCTAGAAGAAGTGGCCGGGGAGAGGGATGTCTGGGCATCTCTGCTCAAGCTGCTGCCCTCGCGACCCGACCTCGGATAAGCGGAAGAGGATGGATGGATGAATGGATGATAATTAACCTGTAACAATATAATGGTCCACAGAATGGTCAAACTATTCCAAATACCATAACTGCTTTGGCGTTGTTACTCTCACTGCACCTTCTTTGTCTTCTTTCAGCTGCTCCCGTTAGGGGTTGCCACAATGGATCATCTTTTTCCATATTAGTCTCACTGCACCACTCGGAGTATTTATATCACCGTATCTGAGTGTGGAATCACAGCTCTACAGACAGCTGATTGGAAAGAGAATTATCAGCATACAGCATCAAGCACACGCTGCCTCAGCCATGCAGTCTATTTGAACTGCTTCCATACGACAAACACTTCAGAGCCTTTCCTGTATGGACCGCATGGTTCAGAAACAGTTTCATCCCAAGAGCTCTAAACGCACTCAATCAGTCCATCAAGTGCTCCTTGTAGAACTGTTTGTACTTATTAGTACGATCACCTCACTGTAAACTTGCGATAGTTATAATATTGCACAACCTGCGCCACTTTATAAAGCACGTATTTACATATGATGACGATATCATTTTTAAGATGAAATTCAGCAAAATATGTTATATTATACAGATTAAACTTTAACTTCATTGAAATAATCTATATTGTTAATCATTAAACGTGAGGACACGGTTTCGCTGCGCTAGCAAGGTGTTATGAGCTATTAAGCCACTTCTAACCTTGTGCAGGTGGCTCTTAAAGGGCTGGGACAACTGGTAAAAACAAAAAAAAAATATTTATAAAAAAATATCAGGATCTACAAGCTCAAAATAGCATTAAACGACACTCCACATGCCTGTATTACTGATCCCCTTTTTTTCCCCCAAAGTTTTGTGAAAAGGGGTAACTTTAACCCCTCATATCCCATTAGATAGATAGATAGATAGATAGATAGATAGATACTTTATTAATTAGTAGGTCAGCTGATACAACATATGCAACTTAAAATCTTTTTGGTCGTTTTTGCAGCAGACACTTGTTGATTTATTCCTTTATCATAAGGGTGTAACTTCATGCGCAAAGTATGGTCCAAAAATGGTCTATAAATGAGGGATTTTTGGGTCTAAAACAGGGGTCCCCAATTCCAGTCCTGGAGGGCCGCAGTGGCTGCAGGTTTTCATTCTAACCATTTTCTTAATTAGTGACCTGTTTTTGCTGCTAATGAACTCCTTTTCATTTTAATTGACTTGTTTTTTAAGATTTATTAATCTGAATTGCTTCATTTCTTTACTTAAAAAGCACCCAAACAAACAAAATGTGAAGTGAGTGAGCCAACAGAAGACCAATAAGTCAGGGCCTCAAACTCCAACCAATTTCACTCCAACCAGTTGCTTAATTAGTCGCTGATTCTTGTCGTTAATTAAACCTGTTCTTTAATTCCATGGCTTGCTGCTGCTCTCATTGTGCAATAGCAGACATTCCCTAAACTGTTGATTTCCTCTTTTCTAAGAGCAGCTCAGTTAAAATGTTTTGGGGGCTTGAGCAGATCAACATTCCTGAGACCTTCATCTTTCTTTATTTTCAGATATTGTATAATAACCATGTTGGTCACGTTTTTGTTGGTGATATTTTGGTTCATTTTGTATCTCATTATTGTTTGGTTGCTAATTAAGGAAAAAAACAATTAAGGAGTCTTAGTCTTCAAGAGCAAGTCAAATAAAATGAATTCAAAAAAAGTTAATTGGCAGCAAAAACGGGTCACTAATTAAGAAAAGGGTTAGAATGAAAACCTGCGGCCCTCCAGGACCAGAGTTGGGGACCCCTAGTCTAGAGGATCAAAACAAAGGGGCAATCACAAAAATCTTTCATAACTAGACATCAAGAAGAGTCAAACGGTATGTCTTTGGTGCGGGTTTTCTCATACCGGTAAGTCAGAAAGCGGTATATAAAAAAAATACTTTTTAAAAATCACGCTTGTATTAAGCTAAAAAGTGTACTAAAAAGTAAAATACAAGTCTCTCATACATCTCATTTAAAATAAAAGGTGGGTGCTTTTGCTAAGATTTTAGGAAGTGTTTTTTGAATGTTGATTAATGAAAAGCGCTCACGCTTTTATTTTTCGAGTGATGAGAGACTTATTTTTTACTTTTTAGTACACTTTTTAGCTTAATACAAACGTGGTTTTTAAAAAGTATTTTTATATACAACTTTTTAGTCTTGGGTTTGTTTTAGTATAATTGTGTAATCAATATTTTAACACTTCCTTTAATATGTCTGTTACTAGCGCCATCTATTGGTGAAATCTGGAACTAAATTTCATATGAAAATTTCATTTCTTAATTAACATGGATTAATTTACCAGTAAGTGAAACTGATTATTGATTCATGTATTGTCATCGGAAATGCGTAAGTGTGCAAAATTAGGAAGTGGGTTAAATATCGATTACAAGATTTGTACCAGATAACAAACAGGTGAAGTTAAAATAAGCGTGGTAATAATAAAATTTGAGGTGATTTCTAAGCACTCAGAAGTAATTCTTTACAACCCATTTTTTAATTTCTGGACACCAAAACACAAAAACTGGTATGGCTTGTGCTTTCTAGTGTTTGGTTGAACAAAATCTAAACCTCTTGACCACGTCTACACGCTACGGAGACTGTTACAGTCACGTGATTGGCTGTTTGTGGGAGAAGGCAATTTGTGTTTTTTGAGCCGATGTACCTAATAAACTGACCACTGAGTGTACACTATTGTCAAGTTAACCTCAACTAAAACAACTGTTTGTTTATTTCTTGTATAGCCCACAATCACACAAGGAATTTCTCTGTAGGCTTTAACAGGCCCTGGTTTTTTGACAGGCCCCCCCAAGGCTGCACTCCCTAAGAAGACAGGGGGCCAGCGCTAAGAACTCCACTTTTAAAGGGAAATGTAATCTAATGAGTAATACCTTTTGTTTTGTTATGAATAACGCAAATGTAAATGTTAAAATCATGTGTAGGACACATAGAATGCTTCCAAATAAGAGGGCTATTTACATCACATGTACTGAATATTAAGCTTACCTTTACATTTAAATGTTTGTTGTTGTGTAACCTTAAATTGCTCTTGATCTTCACCTGTGAATCCTCTGTTTTCAGGTTGAAACACCAGCACCTAAACAGGTTATCCGACCTTACAGAAGGCCAACCCCTCAGGAAATGTGCTACCAGCGTATGCAGATTGCACAACAGCAGGCAGCCCAGCTCGCCACAGCAATAAAGGCTGAAGCTTCATCAGCAGCAGCAGCAGCTGCATACCCTGGAGAGAAGAAGAGGATAGCTCACAAACCAGGACCATCCACCTTCATCACGACGAAATCAGGTATCTACTGACACCTCATCTCTCTCTTTACGTATGAAGGATTTCTCAGAATGCTCGGTAGATTCTCATTCTGGTGCACTGAGGGGCACGTTGACAGGGCAGGGGGGCTTTCATATTATGAGTGAGGAGACCTAAATTGCCTTTTCAGTTAAAGGTTCAGTTTAGTATTTTTACAAGCTTAAGATATATAGATATATATATATATATATATATATATATATATATATATATATATATATATATATATATATATTTTACACAATCATAGCATACATTAATTTGTTGTGAGACTTCTTAAGTAAAGCATTTTGTTACACTTTTTAAAAATACTTTGGTCTTTTGGGTATCAGTGTTAATGTGGATAAAAAGGTTTAACACTTTCTAAATACATCCACTTGAAAGCACTAAAGGTTTTGATTTTGGAATACATGCCTTGAGGTTGATTTTTACTTTCTCGTATACGAAATATAGGGAAAGGACAGTAATCGTCCAAAAATTCCAATTCGAGATTTTGATAAATCTCGATGTTTTAGACCTCCCCGAGTTTGAAAATACCATTGCAATTCCGTCTGTGTCTCTGTCTGTATGTTTTTATGTATGTAAACACTGTAAGAATGAACGCTGTATAGCACCCGACCCAACACAGATTGGACACGGGAGACACGTGTAAAATATTTTATATTCTTCTTCTTCAAAACACAGTCCCAAATAAAGCACACCAAGTATCACCAAGCACTCTTCTTCTCCCTCTGGCACCACAACTGTGTGAATACTTTCTGGATGCACTGTAGCTACAGAATTTGCTTCAAGCAAAAGTATTAATCCGCCTTCACCCTATTGCTGAGGTATGTTGTCATAAACACACCTCAGATCCAATGCATTTCATCGCTGATTCTTGGCACTTTTTCTTCTGGGTTTAAGGACACATTCCCGTTCAGTAGTCTGTTCACAGTAAATGTTGTAGGTGGAGTTTTCATTGAAATAAGGAAGTAAAATAGCACAACACTGTGTAAGCATCTGAAGCTATTTGGTGCGGTGAAAATCAGAAAAGAATAATATTCACTGTATAGTATGCCCAGTGGGGGCTGGGTGGTCTCGTGGCCTTGGAACATCCATCCATCCATTTTCCAACCCGCTGAATCCGAACACAGAGTCACGGGGGGTCTGCTGGAGCCAATCCCAGCCAACACAGGGCACAAGGCAGGAAACAATCCTGGGCAGGGTGCCAACCCACCGCAGGCCTTGGAACCCCTGGCAGATTTTTTTTAATTTTTTGTTCTCACCTCATGGCCATCGGTCCTTACGTTATTCTTTGTTACTAAGTATTGCGTAATCTTATTTTTATATTTTTCTTTTTCTCTTTCTTCATCTTGTAAAGCACTTTGAGTTACATCATTTGTATGAAAACATGCTAAAAGAAATAAATGTTGTTCTTAGACAAGATTAATCTCCTAGCAATCACCAGGCAGAAACTAAGACTGCTCATCTCGACCAATAAAACAAATTGGATAGAAATCTGCATTTTAGACTCCTCCCTATAAATCAACAGCAATCGTGTGGACAAAGTGTTCACTTATCTTGGCAGACTGCTTACATGCAACAGCGACACGGTTGAGATCAAGACACGCATTGGCAAGGCATTCTCTACCATGAGCAGTTTGAGGAAAATATGGGACAGCAAGCAGCTCTTCATATACACCAAGATGAAAGTATACAGTGGGTATAGAAAAGAACCCCAACCACCGAAAAATATTCCCTTTTTTTTTTTTGCCTTACAACCTTAAATGTGAACACACAAACTAATATTTCTTCCCAGGTTTACTTACTCAATGCAATCTCTAACATCCAAGTGAATGATATCATAGCTACAGTTCAGAAAAATTATAAAAAATCAAAAATAAGACCACCTGAGATTAATAAAGGATCCCCCCCCCCATGTCATTTTGTTGACCCCCCTCCCCTTTTGCTTTAATGACAGCCTTGAGTCTGTGGTGATTCTTTTCCATCAGCTTTGCACATCTAGATATTTGCCCCCCACTCTTCTTTACAGTTTTAACTGTTCAAGTTCAGTCACATTGGATGGTGAGAGTTGGTGGTCTGCTATCTTCAGATCTTTCCACAGATTTTCACTGTGATTTAGCTCTGGGCTCTGACTGGCCACACCAGGACATTCACTTTTTTCTCCTTCAGCCACTGGGTGGTCAGTTTTGCTGTGTGCTTCGGGTCGTTGTCGTGTTGAAAGGTGAACATTCTGCCCATCTTCAACTTTCTGGCAGAGGGTAGCAGGTTTTCCTCAAGAATTTGATGCTATTTTGCCCCATCCATTTTTCCTTCTACCCTAACGAGAGCCCCAGGCCCCCCACAACAGGATGCTGCCCCCTCCATGCTTTACTGTAGGTATGGTGTATTGTTGATGGTGAGCTGCATTGGTGTACGGTTTGGTGTTGAGGCCAAGTAGTTTTCCACTTGGCATCAGAATCTTCAAGGTGCATTCTGGCAAAGCTGAAACGAGCCTTAATGTGGCCTTTCTTGAGAAGTGGCTTTTTCCTTGCGACCTTCGCGAACAAGCCACCATTGTGGAGCGCTTGTGAAATTGTTGTCACATGCACACCATTAATGACCACTCTTTGCCATAAAATCTCATAACTCCTTCAAAGTGGCCTTTGGCCTCTCAGTAGCCTGTCTTACCAGTTTCCTACTTGCTCTTCATTCCAGTTTGGAGGATCCAGGGAGGGTCCTAGTAGTACCAAACACTTGCCACTTCTTTATGATGAACTTTACTGTGCTCCTTGGGATTGATAAAGCCTTTGAGATCTTCTGCCTTATGTCTATCCACAACTCTATCCCTGAGATCTTTTGAAAGTGACTCACCACCCACAGTCAGTTGTTTGCTGTCAGTTGCACTACCAAGGAAGGGAATGAATGGACCAGGAACAGCTTCACTAATCACACGGAAAACAACTGATCACAGGTGGAAGGAGGCCAATAACCGCAATGGAAATGGTAGGCACTTACACCTGTTTGAGTTTAGGATGGGGTGATCCTTTATTAATCTCAGGATTTCTTTTTTTTTTTTTATTTTTCTGAACTGTAGCTGTGATATCTTTCACACATGTTATAGATGGCATTGAGTAAGTAAAGCTGGAAAAAGTATTTGTGTGTTTTCATTTAAGGCTGTAAAGTAATAAAAATGGGAATACTGTATTTCGAAGGGTGGGATTCTTTTCTATACCCACTGTATAACAGCAGTATCATTCCAATTCTTCTATATGGAGCTGAGACATGGTCCCTCATTCGCTAAACTGGATGGCGTTTTTTCATGCTACCAATGCCGAATTATGCACTTTTGATGGTAAGAAATGATTGCTACAGATATGTTCTGGACAAGAGCTGGCCCATCAGTTTCAAACTACAGAAAAATTTGCCTGGCTGGTTCGGTCATCTAATACATATGGACAATGGCAGACTACCCTAACAGGCCATGCAGTGGGCCCTTCCTGGAAAATGCCGACTAGGCAGACCAAGGACATCCTGGGCGCAAAACATTAATGGGTATGAATTGGACAGAAGCACAATCACTGGCACTTGATTAATCTGCTTGGCGTCCGCATATTTCTGTCTTATGTACCCACTGGGCAAAAAAAGTCATAAGAAGAAGAATAGTATTAGCAATGGAAATGTCATTTTCTAGCAAGGTGGACATTGTATATTAGATTAGATTAGTCAGTCAGTCAGTCAGTCATTTCCCAACCCGCTATATCCTAACACAGGGTCACGGGGGGGGGGGGGGGGGGATCTGCTGGAGCCAATCCTAGCCAGCACAGGGGGCAAGGCAGGAACAAACCCCGGGCAGAGTGCTAGCCGACCGCAGGGCACACACACGGGACAATTTAGGATCGCCAATGCACCTAACCTGCATGTCTTTGGACTGTGGGAGGAAACCCATGCAGAGACGGGGAGAACATGCAAACTCCACGCAGGGAGGACCTGGGAAGCGAACCCGGGTCTCCTAACTGCGATGTAGCTGCCCTAGATTAGATTAGATAAACTTTATTAATCCCATATTAAAAATACAAATGTATACAGCAGCAGAAACATAAAAAAACAGGCAGGACAGATAATTCAGCCAATCAATCAATAAACTTGAGTACATTGGGTGGAAGCATTGAATCGTCTGATAGCAGAGGCCAGAAAAGACCCTCGGAGGCACCCAAAAATTCCCACAATCTGTTAATAGCATGGGAATACAGTGTATTTATCATCTCTGCTGCTAGATATTGCCTGCCTATAGTCTTGTTAATCTCTTCGCTGCATGGCATGTTACTGAGTTGATCAAGATTCGTATTTCTGATATTTTTTGTACAGTTAACTCTTTGAGGGCTGAATATTTTTTCCAAAAAACATTTTCTGAAACGCAACGGCTTCACACCGAAATCAACATTAAACGTCTGTTGCTGCATGCTGTGGCTGCCAGTTTGCCAAGAATGTGTGGCAGGCAAGCTGCCAGGGTGTGTGCACATGGCTGCACGGGGCAACAGCTGCAGCAGTCACGGTCCCAGTGCATTGCAACCTGGTTTCTACCTCTTATCATTGTTAAGTGGCAGTTCTCCCAGGCGAACAGTGCCATAGGCTGTGTCAGCCACATGAATCCGTTTAGCACCACGATTAGCTGGGGACCAATCGGCTGAAGCTGCAAAACCTCATATTCATTTTCGATCGCTTGTATCAAAATCAGAGTCCGACAAGTCTTAGTCCAATTCAGAGAGAACAGGCAAGTCGTCGTCCACGGAGTATTTTGCTTTACGCTTTCGCTTTGATCTCTCGCCAGATGTCAGTGCCATTTTTGCCATTGTCTGCACCTTGCTACTCACGGGAGTGCAGGAAATCTCGGTCAAAACCAATGAAGCTAACTAAAATGTAACGATTGGTTTTGTCACAGTTTACAGTTGATTACCGATTATCGTCGGGTCTTCCTTTTAACAGAAGTCGACATCAGCCCTGAAAGAGTTCAACATCAATACAGCAGTGATCCCATTATTTAACACTTACAGAATTGTCTATAAAGTGTTTGTTGCCCACGAACAGCATGTTAATCGGCAACATGACACTTACGTGCTGCGAAGCGTCGGAGCGATAGAATCAAGAAAAGTGACACATGCAAAACTACATTTTTGCACCATGACCATGCTCCTGCGCACACAGCGTTCTCAATCTAAGGAGTTTTTGACCAAAAACAATGTGCTGGTTGTCGCACGCTTCCCGTATTCACCAGGCTTCACTCTCTGTGACTGACTTTTGTTTTTTTATTCCTGAAGTTAAAATTGAGACTGAAGGGAATATGATTTGTTCCTGTGTTAGAAATCCAAGAAAAATAATCATGGGAGGCTCTAGACATGGTAACAAAGGATGAGTACAGGAAATGTTTTCCCACGGTGGAAAAAGTGCTGGGACCAAGTGTATTACATCTCAAGAGGAGCATTTTGAAAGTGATGCAAAGGGAATTTCTGTAAGTTATATAATAATGTTGTTTTAAAAACCGTTTTGAACATTTTTGGGTCCCTCGTAGATTAGTACACATTAGGGGGGAGGCGTTGTAGTGTGGCTTCTTTTACAGAATTGCTTTTGAACCTCATACCCTGTGATAATTGGCATGTAGTTTGTACACCTCCAGAAGTGATTGTGAAGTTTCCCCTCACATCCTCAAACACATGCGGGTTAGGTGAACTGGCAAGTCCAAATTAATGTGAATGGGAGTTTGGATGGGTGTGGGTGTGTGTGCGAATGTGAGTTGGGTATAAAGTGACAACTTATTTGTCCAAAAATATTACCATAAGACAAATGCCTTCATTGTATTATTACATGCATTAAAAATGCATTCCAACAGAAGGTGCACTGCAAATGATAACGCTATGGGTTATAGTCTTATGTTGATTACTTCGATTTCAAACCTGTCTTAGACGAGTAGCACAGGTAATCCACCATAATAAAGGGATTACTACCTGTGTATGTCTTTGACCATCCATTTGCGAAGTCTCAGTAAGGCCAAAGCAATGCAGAAACTGTTTCTATCATGGTGGCCACCACATTTAAATAATGCCACCCTCAGGAAAGGTATGCTTTTCGCCACCCATCAAAAGCGCCCACTAAACCAGCCCATTTATCCTCAATAGTCATGAGACAATAAACTCAGTACTTAACTGATTGTGAATTATCAGTTTCAGCAGACTTTACTGTGTTGTAGGTTTAAGTTTAAAAGGACACTTTTTGCTATTTGCACCCATCAGTCTACACTCGGAAATCCATAATGACAAAGTGGAAACCTGTTTTCAGAAAGGCTTTTTCTTTCCTGTTTGCTTCAGTGCCTAGTTGGCCCCATTTTAAACTAGAACAGGCACCATATTTTTTATTTATTTTTAATTACTGTAATTAAAAATGCTTCACTTTAGAATACAATTTCCAAAGGCTGATTAATGTATACCACAATTGTGAAAAAAATAAATTGAAACTTGGGTTTGGGGAATCCGAATTTATCCTGTAAGTGACAGTGAATCACCACAGGACCGTCTCTTGTGCTGCACATTTGTAATTAAGCTACAATATTTTTAATGTTGTATACCCTCGATTTAAAAGATAAGTTTGGTATTTTTCCAAGTTGTTTCTTCACAGATATGATATACACAGGTCCATAAATATTTGGACAGAGACAACTTTTTTTCTCATTTTGGTTCTGTACATTACCACAATGAATTTTAAATGAAACAACTCAGATGCAGTCGAAGTGCAGACTTTCAGCTTTAATTCAGTGGGGTGAGCAAAACGATTACATAAAAATGTGAGGCAACTAAAGCATTTTTTGAACACAATCCCTTCATTTCAGGGTCTCAAAAGTAATTGGACAAATTAAATAACTGGAAATCAAATGTTCATTTCTAATACTTGGTTGAAAACCCTTTGCTGGCAATGACAGCCTGAAGTCTTGAACTCCTGGACATCACCAGATGTTGGGTTTCCTCCTTTTTAATGCTCTGCCAGGCCTTTACTGCAGCGGCTTTCAGTTGCTGTTTGTTTGTGGGCCTTTCTGTCTGAAGTTTAGTCTTCAACAAGTGAAATGCCTGCTCAGTTGGGTTAAGATCAGGTGACTGACTTGGCCATTCCAGAATTGTCCACTTTTTTGCTTTAATAAACTCCTGGGTTGCTTTGGCTGTATGTTTTGGGTCATTGTCCATCTGTATCATGAATCAATTTGACTGCTGTATTTAGCTGGATTTGAGCAGACAGTATGTCTCTGAACACCTCAGAATTCATTTAGCTGCTTCTGTCCTGTGTCACATCATCAATAAACACGAGTGTCCCAGTGTCACTGGCAGCCATGCATGCCCAAGCCCTCACACTGCCTCCACCGTGTTTTACAGATGATGTGCTATGCTTTGGATAATGAGCTGTTCCACGCCTTCTCCATACTTTTTTCTTACAATCATTCTGGTAGAGGTTGATCTTGGTTTCATCTGTCCAAAGAATGTTTGTCCAAAACTGTGCTGGCTTTTTTAGATGTTCTTTAGCAAAGTCCAATCTAGCCTTTCTATTCTTGAGGCGTATGAGTGGCTTGCACCTTGCAGTGCACCCTCTGTATTTACTTTCATGCAGTCTTCTCTTTATGGTAGACTTGGATATCGATACGCCCGCCTACCCCCTGGAGAGTGTTGTTCACTTGGTTGGCTGTTGTGAAGCCATGGAAATGATTCTGCGATCATCCACCACTGTTGTCTTCTGTGGACGTCCAGGTCTTTTTGCGTTGCTGAGGTCACCAGTGCTTGCTTTCTTTCTCAGGATGGACCAAACTGTAGATTTTGCCACTCGTAATATTGTAGCAATTTCTCAGATGGGTTTTTTCTGTTTTTGCAGCTTAAGGATGGCTTCTTTCACCTGCATGGAGAGCTCCTTTCACCGCATGTTGTCTGTTCACAGCAAAATCTTCCACATGCAAGCACCACACCTCAAATCAACTCCAGGCCTTTTATCTGCTTAATTGATAAGAACATAACGACGGACTTGACCACACCTGCCCATGAAATAGCCTTTGAGTCAATTGTCCAATTACTTTTGAGCCCCTGAAATGAAGGAATTGTGTTCAAAAAAATGCTTTAGTTGCCTCACATTTTTATGGAATCGTTTTGTTCACCCCACTGAATTAAAGCTGAAAGTCTGCACTTCAACTGCATCGGAGTTGTTTCATTTAAAATTCATTGTGGTGATGTACAGAACCAAAATGAGAAAAAAGTTGTCTCTGTCCAAATATTTATGGACCTAACTGTATGCTTTTGCCACACACAATTGTGTTCTAATGTTAATTTCTTTCTATAAATTAAAATATTTTCCTTCCACTGACACTTTACAGTACATTGTAGGCTTTGGGGAATAGAGGAGAATCTTTAAAAAAGCATTTCTCAAGCCGAGACAGTCGTCCAGGCCCAAGCCTTCTGTTTTATCGCAGGCTGTAAACTTTCTTTTTCTGCCATCTTCATTTTGTTGTGGCTTCCTTATTGGTCAAGCAGTGATGTGTAGTGTAGTGCTTAAGGCTTTGGACTTCAAACCCTGAGGCTGTGGGTTCAAATCCCGCTACTGACACTGTGTGACAATGAGCAAGTCACTAGACTTGTGCTCCAGTGGTAAAGCCAAAATACCAAATGTAACCCAATGTGTGTGCGTGTGTGTGTGTGTGTGTGTGTGTGTATGTATGTATGTATGTATGAACGTATGTGTGTGTGTGTATATGTATGTTCCAGCATCACGTCTGAACGGCTGGAGCGATTTTCATGAAACTTGGTACACATGTTTCTCATTAGTCGACTAACCCACCCCCTTCTGGGTAGGGTGGGGGTGATCTTATTATGGTCTTGTATGCATGTTATCATTCAGTTGACATCTCGGAACGACCACCAGAAGGCGAACTGGAGATGACTGTCAGCATTCTTTATGTTTGAGCGCCCACCGCACCCCTGTTGCTTTTGAAATTAAATAGAGTTGGCCTGTTCTGAGCGTCAACTGGATGATAACATAAATACAAGACCACAAGACAAGCACATTAGTGAGTTTTCAATGTTTATTAATATATTTTTAAAGTTTGTGTTTTTTTTTTTTATTTTATTTTATTATATTTTTCTCAAACAATTAAAAAAAAAAAACACTTTGTTTTCCTTCTGGGCAATGCTGGGTATTTCAGCTAGTTTACATTTACATTTACAACATTTAGCAGACGCTCTTATCCAGAGTGACTTACAACAGTGCTTAGTAGTCTACGACTGTTCTTCAGTCTTTAAGGCTAGGATTAAATCTACTGTCATTAAACAAGTTACCGCTGACCAAGTTGTACACAAAACCATGCTAGAAGAAAATAGTAAGTTGTTAGTACAATTTTTTTTTTTTTTTTTGAGAAAAGGGTAGAAAAAAAGTATGGGGACTTTAGTCCCCCAAGTGCTGTTTAAAGAAGTGTGTCTTCAGACGACGTTTGAAGACAGTGAGGGTCTCCGCTGTTCGTACAGCAAGACGAAGTTCGTTCCACCACTGAGGAGCCAACACTGCAAAGAGTCTTGATGCATGTCGTCCTCTTCTTTTAAGTAAGGGTGGTTCGAGACGAGCAGTGCTTGATGTTCTGAGAGAGCGAGAAGTGACACACCAGTGCTGATATGTAAGGTGGTGCAGTTCCAGTTTTGGCCTTAAAGGCAAGTGTTAGGGTTTTGAACCTGATGCGGGCAGCCACAGGGAGCCAGTGCAGGTTCCGCAGCAGAGGTGTAGTGTGTGAGAATTTGGGAATATTAAAAATGAGTCTTGCAGCTGCATTCTGGATCGATTGAAGTGGTCGTGTTGCCTTTAGTGAAAGTCCAGACATCAGAGAGTTGCAGTAGTCCAGCTTAGAGATGACCAAGGTCTGGACGAGAAGCTGAGTAGCCTCTGTAGTGAGAAAGGGGCGGATTCTCCTGATGTTGTAAAGAAGATATCTGCAGGACCTGGAGAGGTTGCTGATGTGTGGAGAAAAAGACAATTCTTCATCTAGAGTGACACCAAGACTTCTTGCCGTTTTTGTGGGGACGATAACCGAGTTGTCAAAAGAGATTGCAAGGTCAAGATTCGGAGATGAGCTAGTTGTACCATAAATGTTGTAAGTCATCTTGGATGAAGTGTCAGCCAAATAAGTAAATGTAAATGTTCACATCGTATTAACATCCTTTGTGGCAGAAATGTGTAGTTGATGTGTGTAGTTGTTTAATGTTTGAAACCTGAATGTGGATAGCAGTAGAAGGCGAGTTGACTTAAATATCTGCTCTTGTTTCATCAGGACCAGCTGGAACACAGCAGCCGGGCACCAGTCTGACTTCACCCAATAAACTTAGTTGTCCTCTTCTGAATGTAAAGGCGCACACATCAGCTGCAATTCTGTCAAAGACCACCACCACTGACGTGCAGAAGAGAATCGCTCACACCCCATCTTTAAAGGTATCTTTGGACAATCTATATATTTATGCTTAAATGCACATAAAATAATATATTGAGTGTTGTCTTTGGAAACAATTCAGTACAATTCTTTATTGTCATGTGTACAAGTTAATTATCTGGAAAGGGAAGGGTGATTGCCTGGATTGCAGACACTGTTCTTGATGCCAAGTAAGGTCCGCTAGGGTCGTCCTCAATAGGATCCATGGTGACTTGCTCACCTACCAGCGACCGGAGCAGTCTGGTTTTACCCCTAACAAGTCTACCATTGACTGCATCCTGGCACTGAGGGTTCTCATGGAGCGCAAATGCAAATATCGGCAGAGTTTCTTTGCAACCTTTATCGATTTTCGTAAAGCGTTCGACTTAGTTGATCGAGCTGCTCTGTGAGACATCCTGAGGGTTCGTGGGATCCCCTCGAGGTTGCTGGATCTCATGGCTGGCCTGTACACCGGTACTGGGAGTGCTGTGCAGAGTGGAGGCAGGACCTCTGCGTTTTTCCCAGTTGATTCTGGGGTTCATCAGCAGTGTGTTCTGCTCCTACTCTGTCCAATGCTTGTATGGACTGTGTGTTGGGCAAGATCATGAGGTCCAGCAGCTGTGGGGCATCTGTTGGTGAAGAAAGATTCACGGATCTTGACTTTGTTGACGATGCTGTGATCTTTGCAGAGTCAATGGAGGCTCTGATAGATAGACTGAGTGAGGAGTCTGAGTGTCTGGGCTTGCGAGTGTCCTGGATAACAACCAAGATCCAGGCCTTTAATGACCTCTTGGGCACGGCCACCAGCAGTGTGTCTGTTTGCGGAGAGAGTGTCGACCTTGTTGAGAGGTTTACTTACCTTGGCACTGACATTCATGTCTCTGGTGACTCTTCCTGTGAAGTCAGTAGACGGATTGGGAGAGCATGGGGGGTCATGAGGTCGCTGGAAAGGGGTGTGTGGCACTCCCGATATCTATGCAAAAGTACGAAGGTCCAGGTCTTTAGAGTCCTGGTACTTCCTGTCTTACAATATGGTTGTGAGACATGGACGCTATCCAGTGACCTGAGACGAAGACTGGACTCCTTTGGTACTGTGTCTCTCCGGAAAATCCTTGCGTACCGTTGGTTTGACTTTGTGTCAAATGAGCGGTTGCTCATGGAGTCCCAAATGAGGCACATTACCTGCATTGTGAGGGAGCGTCAGTTACGGCACTACGGCCATGTGGCACGTATCCCTGAGAGTGATCTGGCTCGTAAGATCCTCATTGTTGGAGACCCAAGTGGTTGGACCAGGCCAAGGGGTCGCCCACGTAACATCTGGCTGCGGCAGATAGAGGGTAATTTCCGGAGGGTAGGACTGGACCGCGTGTCTGTCTGGGGGGTTGCCAACCAGGATCCGAGCTCTTTCGACGTGTAGTGGGTGCTGCAACGTGCTGTACAAGTGCATGCTCCCCAACTTGAACTTGTTCACTGTCTGCAGAGGCACATGCAAGCAAGCATTTCATTGTACGTGGTACTTGTACACATGACAATAACGAATTGAATTAAATATTAATTAATAGCAAAAGGAAGCACATAGAATATACTAATTGGATATGTCCATTCAAATGTATTTACTGTTTAGCATAATTTATATACTACAGAGGATTTGGACATTTTCATTTGCATGTTGTTTAAGCTATTGTTTTTGTAATAACCCCTGATCAAAAGGCTTTTTTTTTCCTTTAACCCCTGCTTTTATTAATTAGTTTCCTTGATTTCCTTTCTTTACTTTCTGTGTACCAATGATTTTATTTATTTATTTGATAATAACTTTTCTGTTTTTTCCAGAGTTCAACTTTAAAGAGGCCAATCATTCCAGCAGAGTTTGGAGGCAAGGTCCCTACTGCTGTTCGACAAAAATGTCTCAATTTATTAATTGACGAGTGCCTCAAATGCTGCCCCACAGAAGAGGAAGCATTTGAAAAGGCAAGCATCAGGCTTAAATAGCTAATCTTTTAACACAGAGGTTCCAAACCTCGTCCTGCTGCACCTTCATCCATGCTGAAACGTTCCTTAATCGGAGACCCTCGTGTGGGTTCCAGGTTTATTTAAACGAAAACTCTCATGTTTATTGTGTGAAAGTGCAAGTGAGCATTTGCAGGGACTCTCTTCTCGGGTGGCGAGGGTAAGAAAGCCCCTTCTATGGTCTATACTGTGGCATCTTGGTCAGTAGAGAGCCAAAATGTGTAGGTTTTGGTGATGAGGGCAATCGAGGAATAAGATTTATGACTAAAATTATTTTTATTTTAATTGAGTGTACAAGATTTTTTTTCCATCTGTTGGACAAAATTTTTTGTTTTTAAATTGTTTTAGTCACCCTGTGCCAGAACGAAAGCTTATGATACTGTTTTATTGTGGTATCGGATCACTTGTGACATGCGCTGAAAACAAAAGGTTTCATTTGTTAATGAGAGATCGAAAGAAATGTCAAAACCAGCTACATGCCTGTTACTTGTAATATCTTAACTGTCTCACTGTTTGCATATTGAAGCCTAGCATGTTAGGGCCTGACCAGTACGTGGACGGTAGACCATCTAGAAGAGCTTGGGTTGCTGATGAATTTTTTTTTTTTTTTTTGTTCTTTGTTTCGCCTTATATAATTTCATGTATTAGGAATTTGTTAGTTTTTTCGCATACCCCTTGGGGTCAGAGCGCAGGGTCATCCATTGTACAGCGCTCCAGAGCAATTACAGGTTAACGGCCTTACTCAAGGGCCCAGCAGAGTAGGATCTCTTTTGGAAGTAACGGGGATTCAAACCAGCAACCTCTGGATACCAGTGCATACCTTTAGGAGGAACTTACGTGTGGTATTTGTGTCGATCCCAATTCCCCAGTGCCCGACGTCCAGATCTCATTAGGACATTGTCAGGCATTTTATACAAGCATGGGGGCGGACATATGAAGTAATGAGTAAGATTCGGAGTTGCTGCAATGACATTTCGGCAAAATCATTTTTTCACTTTGATTTACAGGGTGTCTTTGAATTCAGTCCTCTGTAGGTTGATAATTTTCATTTCCGTCAAACAATGTGGCGTCCTTTCGTTCCTAACACATTGACCAGTCCATGTCAATATAGATATTCAGCATGATTTTTTTTCCGATTGAGATCTGATGTGTTTTCAAAGTGCTCCTTTAATTTGAGCAATTTGTGATCAATACCATATGTGATTAGGCTCTGTAAGGCCCCAATATAGCACATTTTTCCCTCTCTGCATAAAGTGCACCTGTTCTAATCACTTATGGCCTCTGCCTGAAAGTGATGCGTCGGACCTGCTTTAATCACTTAGGGTCCTGGCCTGAGCAAACTTCCCTTGTTTTACAAATCACATTATCAGATAGTCATTTTACAATTCTGGTTAAACCATGTTCTTATATTAATAGGCTTGTACAGACATTCTCATTGCCCTGCATGTTGACAATGCTAGTATTAGGTAGTCATTATTGGTTATGGCACTGTAGTTTAAATTACAAGGTTACCTGTTTTATTCCTGCCTCTGCCACACTATGTAATCTTAAATAACTCACTTATTCTGCTAATGTTCCTACTCTTACATTTTCCTTGCAACAACTTTAAAGTAAGCGCACATAATCTTGAATAAAGACATGGGCCAAATATGTGCCTTGTTGACAATTTTTTTCACTTATGTTGTGTGTTTTTTTTATTTTCCATTGGCTCATAATGGACACTTTATTAATAACATTTTCTCTTCTGCTCACAGGCACTTGCGGAGGAGAAAGTGGTTTGTAACCGCAGCAGTAGTCGGAGTATCTATAGTAACGTAGCTGCGAATGTGCTGAACAAACTCCGAAGCTTGAGTAGTACAGCACAGACGTCAACCAAACGTGAGTATCTTCTTATATAAAAACTGTAGTCCTCATGCAGACATGTTCATTTCATTTTCAGGACTTGCCCCAAGGCTTTACCAACTTTGCAACAGTTGCTCTTAACAAAACATTTCACAAACAGACTCCGCATAGCTGAATAGCAAGTAAAACTACATGTAGTAGTGTCTTGGCATTTAGTGTCTTTCAGCATCCATTTGACATACAGTATAGTTATCCATATATTTTCATTTGTTTTGTACCATACACACACACACACACATATATTTTATATATATATATATATATATATATATATATATATATATACACACATACATATATACAGTACTGTGTAAAAGTTTTAGGCAGGTGTGAAAAAATGCTGTAAACAAAGAATGCTTTCAACAATGGAAGTGTTAATCATTTATTTTCATCAATCAACAAAATGCAGTGAATGAACAAAAGAGAAATCTAAATCAAATCACTATTTGGTGTGACCATCCTTTGCCTTCAAAGCAGCATCAATTCTTCTAGGTACACTTGCACACAGTTTTTGAAGGAACTCGGCTGGTAGGTTGTTCCAAACATCTTGGAGAACTAACCCCAGATCTTCTGTGGATGTTGGCTTCCTCACATCCTTCTGTCTCTTCATGTAATCCCAGACACACTCGATGATGTTGAGATCAGGGCTCTGTGGGGGCCATACCATCACTTCCAGGACTTCGTGTTCTTCTTTACGCTGAAGATAGTTCTTAATGACTTTGGCGGTATGTTTGGGGTCGTTGTCCTGCTGCAGAATACATTTGGGGCCAATCATACGCCTCCCTGATGGTATTGCATGATGGATAAGTATCTGCCTGTATTTCTCAGCATTGAGAACACCATTAATCCTGACCAAATCTCCAACTCCATTTGCAGAAATGCAGCCCCAAACGTTCAAGGAACCTCCACCATGCTTCACTGTTGCCTGCAGACACTCATTATTGTACCGCTCTCCAGCCCTTCGACGAACAAACTGCCTTCTGCTACAGCCAAATATTTCAAATTTTGACTCATCAGTCCAGAGCACCTGCGGCCATTTTTCTGCACCCCAGTTCCTATGTTTTCGTGCATACTTGAGTCACTTGGCCTTGTTTCCACGTCGGAGGTATGGCTTTTTGGCTGCAACTCTTCCATGAAGACCACTTCTGGCCAGACTTCTCCGGACAGTAGATGGGTGTACCTGGGTCCCACTGGTTTCTGCCAGTTCTAAGCTGTTGGCACTGCTGGACATCTTACGATTTTGAAGGGTAATAAGCTTGATGTGTATTTCGTCTGCTGCACTAAGTTTCCTTGGCCGACCACTGCGTCTACGATCCTCAACATTGCCCGTTTCTTTGTGCTTCTTCAAAAGAGCTTGAACAGCACATCTTGAAACCCCAGTCTGCTTTGAGATCTTTGTCTGGGAGAGACCTTGCTGATGCAGTAGAACTACCTTGTGTCTTGTTGCTGTGCTCAATCTCGCCATGACATGAAACTGTCTTCCACAACCTCACCTTGGTAGCAGAGTTTGGCTGTTCCTCACCCAGTTTGAAGCTGTTTCTGTTTCAGTTAATGACTGTGTTTCAACCTACGTGTGACATTGATGATCATTAGCACCTGTTTGGTAGAACTGGTTGATCAGACACCTGACTAGAATCCTACAAAATCCCTGACTTTGTGCAAGTGGACCTCTAAGAATTGATGCTGGTTTGAAGGCAAAAGGTAGTAACACTAAATATTGATTTGATTTAGATTTTTCTTTTGTTCGCTCACTTTACATTTTGTAAATTGATAACAATAAACAATCATTATTTATATTTCTGAATTTCACGGATAAGTTGGGACTTAATTTTACCGTATAATTTCTGGTATTTTATAATGTAGGTCATATAAGTTGAATGCAGAAAACTTGCGCTATTGGTCCAAGAGATTATGATATGCTAACGCCCACCTGAGAGAGTAACCACAGAGCACACATCCTCTTTTTTCTATGTATTGTGCCTACGTGACCACACAGTAATACCCAAACTATTCCGAAGTGACGTTTGCACTGTTTTGAGTATCTCACACCCTCATACACCTTTATTATAAGAGCATCCCTTATCAACGATGGGGCGTTGAAGTGGCAAAAGAAATTGGTAACTGCGCTGCTGCAACAAAATTCGATGCGTCTGAGAAACTGGTGCGAGATTGGAGAAGGCAAGAAGATGTAAAAAAAGAAATAAATAAAAATTTAACTGTCGCATTTTTGAATGGGCATATAAGTCGGGTCTTATTTTATGATCGATTTTTCGGGTCTCAAGACCCGATTTATATGCGAGTATATACGGTGTATGTGTATATGTGTGTATATATATATATATATATATATATATATATATATATATATATATATATATATATATATATATATAATATATGTATGTATGTGTATATATACTGTATACAGTGGAACCTCGGTTTGCGAGCATAATTCGTTCCGGAAACGTGCTCGCAATCCAAAGCACTCGTATATCAAAGTGAATTTCCCCATAAGAAATAATGGAAACTCAGATGATTCGTTCCACAACCCAAAACTATTCATATAAAAATGAATAATACAAAATATAAAGTAAAAATACATAAAACAAATTAACCTGCACTTTACCTTTGAAAAGAGTCATGGCTGGTGTGAGTGAGTTTCTAAACTCTTGTGGGATTCCACCCAACGGGACGACACGCGGAAGAGCGTCCCAAAGCAATCGCAGTCTCCCAGCGCTGTAGCAGTTCGCCATAAAAGCGAATCCAAAAAGATCGCGGACATGCTATAAGCGCCTGCCATCGATGGGTGATACAAGGGACAAGGAACATTATAAATGCGGAGGGCACAGTGCTGCTTGGCCACGACCCTGCCTGACTGCTGTGTCTGTGTATAGGAGAGAGTGACAGATCCCGCTACAATAAATAACCACGCTGTTGCTGTTTCAAGCTGAATAAAGCTGGTGCAAGACGGGGACTCGCATGTCACAGCACACACACACACACACACACACACACACACACACACACACACACACACACAGAGTCACAATGCTGTAGTAAAAAGTAAACGCTCGTACGGATGTTGACTATATTAGTAAAGCACACAGACTCAGATGGAGAATAGGGGACGATTGCCCACAATCCCGCAGTGAGAGAGAGAACCATCCGCTCAGTTGTGGTCACATGACGCTCAGCAGACGAAGTGTATACATACTACTTGTATTGCAAGACCTCGCTCGTTTATCAAGTCAAAATTTATTACAAATTTTAGCTCATCTTGCAAAACACTCGTAAACCAAGTTTCTCGCAAACCGAGGTTCCACTGTATGTGTGTGTATGTATCCATCCATCCATCCATTTTCCAACCCGCTGAATCTGAACACAGGGTCACGGGGGTCTGCTGGAGCCAATCCCAGCCAACACAGGGCACAAGGCAGGAAGCAATCCCGGGCAGGGTGCCAACCCACCGCAGTACACACACAAACGCACACACTAGGGCCAATTTAGAAATGTGTGTGTGTGTGTATGTATGTATATATATATATATATATATTATATACAGTAGGTATAGGAAATAATCCCCCCCCTTCAAAATATTCCCATTTTGTTTGCTTTACAGCCTTAAGTGAAAACACACACAAACTAATATTTCTTCCCAGCTTTACTTACTCAATGCAACCTCTAACATCCAAGTGAAAGATATCACCGCTACAGTTCAGAAAAATTATAAAATGATGTAATGATTGTAATTGATTAAATCTTCCCTGAAGAAGGGGCCTAAGTTGCCTCGAAAGCTTGCATATTGTAGTCTTTTTAGTTAGCCTATAAAAGGTGACATTTTGCTTGACTTCTCACTACATTCATAATGGCTAACATGGTACAACACCCTAGTACTAAGGACTTCTGTAAAAAAAAAAACACATTTCCCCTGTTGGCTAATGTAGCTCTTTCTGTCTTATCTCTACTATTTTTCTAATCTATGCATTATTTTATCTCCAACTTGAAAAGAACAATACAGTTTGAACCTTGCCTTTGGTCATCAATACATTGTGCAGTCTTTTGTTCTGTCTCGACTGGACCTCTGGTATCCAAACTGTTCATCTCATCCAGAATGGTGTTGCCTTCCAGAAATCTGTTTTAAAGCTTTTGTCTTGACTTGCAGACCCCCACATGGCTCAGGTCTTATATTATCTCCAGACCCTATTTGCTCCATATGTTACTAAATGGTCTCCATTCTGCCTTCATTGTGTCTACTAATACCCCTTCCTTTTGCCAGCTGTGCCAAAAAATGGGCCATGGAGTACAGTTCTTAGCATCACTATATTGACTATTCTAATCCTTCTGATTTTTAGGCTTCTGTTTAAGATGCGCCTCTTTAAAATGACCCAAGGTGCTTTGAGTTTTCTGTCCCATTGCACTCCCCTCCTGAGTTTCAGTTGCTTTACTGACCTAATCAAATACCAAGTATTCTTGTGTTTTCTTGAGTGCTTCTATCATTTTATAATTCCTTTCCTATCTGTCTATCTATTATATAGAGCCTTTAACATCTGTCTGTCTATCTGTCTGTTATATAGTGCCTTTAATATCTCTCTATCTGTCAACAGAAGGCAACAAAAGGATACAATCAAAGTGGAGCATATGAGATTATTTATCTTGTGTTTCGAAAAGCATTTGATAAGGTGCCACATAAGAGGTTGGGCATCAAATTAAAAGAAGTGGGAGTTCAGGATGATGTTTTTAGATGGGTGCAGAATTGGCTCAGACACAGGGAGCAGAGGGTGATGAGGGTGTGAGGAACCTCTTCAGAATTGGCCGATGTTAAGAGTGGTGACCAGCAGGGGTCAGTGCTGGGGCCGCTGCTATTTTTAATATACAGAAATGATTTACATAGGAATATAAGGAACAAGCTGGTGAAGTTTGCAGATGATACCAAGACAGATGGATTGACAGATAATTTGGAATCCATTATGTCATCACAGAAGGACTTGGATAGCAGACAGGCTTGGACAGATTTGTGGCAGATGAAATTTAATGTCAGTAAATGTAAAGAATTACACATAGGAAGTAAAAATGTTGGGTTTGAATACACAGTCGTCAGTTGGGAAAAATGAGAGTACATCTTATGAGAATGAACTAGGAGTTGTAGAGTACTCTAAAGTATTGTCTTCCCAAAAGTGTCCAGAAGCCATTTAGAATGCTAATAAGAGAATGTCAGGTTATATAGCGCCTTGATATGTGCAGTACAAGTCACAGGAGGTTCTGCTCAAGCTTTATAACACACTGGTGAGGTCTCATCTGGAGTCCTGTGTGCAGTTTGGGTCTCCAGGCTACAAAAAGGTCATAGCAGCACAAGAAAAGGTCCAGAAAAGAGCAACTAGGCTGATTCAGGGCTACAGGGGATGAGTTATGAGGAAAGATTAAAAGAGCTGAGCTTATACAGTTTAAGTAAAAGAAGATTAAGAGGAGACCTGAGTGAAGTGTTTAAAATGATGAAGGGAATTAGTCCAGTGGATTGAGATGGTGACTTTAAAATGAGTTCATCAAGAACACAGGGACACAATTGGAAACAGGGGAAATTTTGCACAATCATTAGGAAGTTTTTCTTTACACAAAGAATAATAGACACTTGGAATAAGCGACCAAGTAGTGTGGTGGACAGTAACACTTTAGGGACTTTCAAAACGCAACTTGATGTTTTTTTGGAAGAATAAAGTGGAGAAGACTGGCGAGCTTTGTTGGGCTGAATGGCCTGTTCTCGTCTAGAGTGTTCTAATGTTCTATATAGTGCCTTTAACATCTATCTATCTATTATATAGTGCCTTTAATGCCTGCCTGCCTGCCTACCATAAATGCATAATTAACAATGGCATCAATTAATAGCCAGCTAAAAAGGCCTACAATAGTAACAGTTTCAGTTTAGGTTTTACGGTTCTTGCACAAAACATGTTAATCGAGTGGTGGCTCTGAGGCTAATGATCTGCACTGGCAATCAGAAGGTTGCCGGTTCGAATCCCGTAAATGCCAATAGGGACTCTGCTCTGTTGGTCCCTTAAGCAAGGCCCTTAACCTGCAATTGCTGAGCGCTTTGAGTAGTGAGAAAAGTGCTATATAAATGCAAAGAATTATTATTATTTCCCAACACCTAACTCCCATGATCCTACGGACAGTCGTGAGACAAGGGCATTCTTCTCTTCATCCAATTACCTTTCTGATTTTATTTTTTTTTTCCAGAATTTCTATGAATCCTCACTTCATGAACCACCTTTCTTTATTTGCTTTTGCATGCCTCTGTACATTTATGGAGTACTTGCCCACTTTGCTAATTCTCTGTTTTTAGAGGCCACAAACACACCTATAAATAAGAAGAGGATCTCCCATGAGGAGGTGCTTGGTGGAAGATTGGCAGCCAAAACCAGTTTCTCTATCATCCGTTCTGGAAAGCAGCCGGAAGAGTCTCTTACCGGTAAGGCTCTGCTAACATCTCTGCAACACATGCATCAGAATGTCAAATGGATGTTTTGATGTTTTGAATTTACATTTTAGGTGCATCACTGTATAGGAAACTGAAGCCATACATCATGACTGAAGAGCAGCTGCAAGAGAATGGATATCCTCGGCCAAATCCAGACAAACCGGGCAAAGCAATAGTCTTCACAGCCACAGAAAAGAAAAGTGCTGACCGTGAGTCATCTTCTGTTGCTAAATAAGATTCCAAGTGGTAGTCCTCTACACAGCTCTTGTATCAGCCTCTTGTTTAACCCCTGAATCACCAATTCCTACTGTGCAAGTTCTTCTACTAAAATTCAGTGTGTATATATTTGCACTTGATAGGCTTATTCCTAATGTCTTGTTGGTTGATTTATTTTCTTTAAAGCTTTCACCAGAGTATGTTGCCGTTGTGGGTCTGAATATATGGTGACCGTCAGTGGAAACTGTGTCCGTAAAGAGGAATGTAACTATCACTGGGGAAGACTACGGCGAGTGAGAGGTAAGTATACTGTGTGCTGTCCACATCACAAATGCTATGTCTCCATCTATTTTCCATCCTCTATACAGTAGATGCATTGTGGAGTACATCTTCACAGGCGGCATTACATACTGGTAGGGCCAGATCCTGCAGGGCACTACAGAGGTTGGTTCAGGTGGCAAAGAATGTTTATTAGTACACAGCTCCCACAGGTCAGGACATACAATACAATACAATTTATTTTTGTAGAGCCCAAAATCACACAAGAAGTGCCGCAATGGGCTTTAACAGGCCCCCTGCCTCTTGACAGCCCCCCAGCCTTGACTCTCTAAAAAGACAAGGAAAAACTCCTTTTAAAAAAAACCTTGTAGGGAAAAATGGAAGAAACCAAGGGAAAGGCAGTTCAAAGAGAGACCCCTTTCCAGGTAGGCTGGACGTGCAGTGGGTGTCAAAAAGAAGGGGGCCAATACAATACACAGAACAGAACAAATCCTCAATACAGTATAAAAAGAAAAATTTTAGAAGTACGGAGCAGAATTTAACAGTAGATGATATCACATAATAAGATTTGGATTTGTTTAGAGTGACCTCATCCATCAAGCTGCCTCCCTCATTTGGCCATTCCACGGCTGAAACCACGCTGTGCCAGCCAATCTGATGACAGGACCCCTCCTTCCCATGATTCCTGTGATCCTCCATCAGGAATGACTTTACCTTAGGCAGGCAAAACAACTTGGCAGGTGGGCCGTGGCACCAAGTGCCACATTTGAGTACCGAGAAACAGAATAGGTGAGGGTTAGTATCCAATTCTAACTGTCATGTTACTTATGTTTTAGTGCTAATGACTAACAGAGATGCAGTCTGTACAGTTAATCGGCAGCTCTAGTCAGGGTGTGCTAAACTGAAGTAGTGAGTCTTCAGCTGGGATTTAAAAGCTGAGACCGAAGGGGCATCTCTTATAGTAGCAGGCAGACCACTCCACAGTTTAGGGGGCCCCTGTAACTAAAAGCTCAACCTCCCACTGTTATTTTATTAATCCTTGGAATCATAAGCAGACCGGCATCTTGAGATCTTAATGTGCGCTCTGGTTTGTAAGTCATGATAAGTTCAGACCAGTAAGCCGGATCTCGGCCATTTAATGCTTTATATGTTAAAAGGAGGATTTTGAAATCTGCCCTGAACTTAACCGGGAGCCAGTGTAAGGATGTAAGAACTGGAGTTATGTGTTCGTATTTTCTTGTTCTTGTAATAATTCTTGCAGCTGCATTTTGGATTAACTGGAGGCTGTATAGAGAACATAGATAATACACACACACACACACTGCCTTACAAAGCTAAACAATATACCTGTATTTAAAAATCTGAGGCACCCTGCACAGTTAATTTTGACCTTCATTATTTCCAGTAAGCTATATAGTACAATTAGCATTTGCACAACTGCTGCCTCACAGGTAGGAGACCTGGATTCGCTTCCCGAGTCCTCCCTGCGTGGAGTTTGCATGTTCTCCCTGTGTCTACGTGGGTTTCCTCCCACAGACCAAAGACATGCATGTTAGGTGGATTGGCCCTAGTGTGTGCTTGGTGTGTGTGCCCTGCGGTGGGCTGGCGCCCTGTCTGGGGTTTGTTTCCTGCCTTGCACCCTGTGTTGGCTGGGATTGGCTCCAGCAGACCCCCATGACCCTGTAGTTAGTATATAGTGGGTTGGATGATGGATGGACAACAAAATTTAGGAACAGTTTAGGTGAAGAGTCTACTTAACAGCCACATGAGGCCCTGTCACATTAGCGGACTTTTACAATGATTTTCAGTCGTAGCCTTCACTTACATAATTTTAGCATGTCAGAGAGAGTCAGCAGATGTAACATGCCCAGTGACTCACTCCATTTAGTTCAGGAGATGCTCCTACAAAGTTAAACCTTTTGGTTTTGCCTTTAGTTTAGGGGCAAGCTCGTGTGCATGGTAAATGACGACCAATTAATGCTTTACGTAAAAGTAATAATAATTATCTATATAGCTCCTTCCCATGCTGGACAAAAAAAGAAAAAAAACAAAAGGCCTGAGATTTCAGCCAAACTCACTGTACCTGTTAACCCTTTGAAACATCACAGGCGCCATCAGGCAGCACACTTACTGTCTCTCAGGGTGAGCACAACTGTGCTGGATGGTTGGCACATAGTCAATAAATGTGGCATGCTCAGTTATTTTCGATTGTGTAAACTGACGTGGTCCAGTGACAAGATCAGTAATTGCAGTCTGAAAATCTGACATAGTCGACAAATAAAAGTTGTGCGCCATCGGCTTTACACTTCAAGTTGCACGAGTGTTTCATGTTGCATTTAAATATATGATGATGTGTTCACTGTCTTAGTTTGTATTTATGGTCTGTTGTTGTTATTGTACTACTGGCACTGGTCTGCAGGGGACAGGTCAGGTCGGGTGAGCATGCAATGGTACAGCGCGTTGCTGCACCCACCACACAACAAAACAGCACAGGATCCTCGTTGGCAAGCCCCAGGCAGACACGCAGTCTAGTCCCACCCTCCTGAAATGACCCTCTATCTGCCACAGCCAGGTGTTATGTGGGCATGCCCTTAGCCTAGTCCAGACAACAATGAGGATCCTGCCGAGCTGGATCACCCTCAGGGAATCGCGCCACATGGCCATAGTGTCGTAACTGACGCTCCCTCACAATGCAGGTTATGTGCCTCATTCGGGACTCCATGAGCAACTGGTCATTTGACACAAAGTCAAACCAACAGTACCTAAGGATTCTCCAAAAAGACACAGTACCAAAGGAACTTGCAGAACACAAAATGTTAAAAGAAGTCTCTGAGAACCCCAGAATTTCATTATGGGAGCTCTAAATAGCTCTCCCAACTTTTGACGTCTTAGTGCATCACTGAACGATCAGAAAGAAGCTGCACACATTAGATCCACATGGAAAGTGTGACAGGAGAAAAGGAGCAAGACTAAAGTTTGGCCATGAAGACCTAGGTGAGTCCAGTCTTCATCTTAGGTTGCTGGATAATGTCCATGTCTCAGGAAGCACCAGGACTCTGAAGACTTGGACCTTCGTCCTTTTCCAGAGATATCGGCAGTGCCACACACCCCTTTCCAGCGACCTCATGAACCCCCATGCCCTCCCAGTCCATCGACTGACATCATAGGAAGAGTCACCAGAGACATGAGTGTCAATGAGAGCAGTGTTATCCCTCTGTAGTTACCACAGTCCAGTAGGGCACAGTGGTTTAACAACAACATTTATTTCTATAGCACATTTTCATACAAAAAGTAGCTCAAAGTGCTTTACATAATGAAGAAAAGAAAAATAAAAGACAAAATAAGAAATTAAAATAAGACAACATTAGTTAACATAGAAAAGGAGTAAGGTCCGATGGCCAGGGTGGACAGAAAAAAACAAAAAAAAATCTGGAGAAAAAAATAAAATCTGTAGGGGTTCCAGGCCACGAGACCACCAAGTCCCCTCTGGGCATTCTACCTAACATAAATTTGAGTACTGAGAAAAGTGCTATATAAATGTAATGAATTATTATTATAAATGAAATAGTCCTCTTTGTAGTTAGGGTTCTCACGGAGTCACTTGATTTAACATGAATGACACACACATGCACTAATAACAGGCCACATTGGAGTCTTGGGATGAAGAAGCCAGACAAACATGGCAAAAAGATGTAAACTTTGCGCGGACTTGGCCAGGCTGTCGATGGAAGCCAAATCATTTCAACCTCTGAGCTGCTTTAGTTCACTACACTGGCTGAGTTATCCATCCTGTTATTCTTGAGTATGCTGTCGTGGAGTGAGTGAGGCTGACTAGATTTGTTACGGGTTGGCCCACCCTCCTGCACCATTAGCTTAGCACTCACACAGACATAGGGACAGTTTAGGCACAGTGCCTGCACAGCCTACCACTCCTTTAATATCTGAGACAGACACTCACTAACGCAGGCTAGAGCAGACCAAACGGCAATGGAGGAGAGTCCAGTGTTCACTATCACTTACCAGCAGCACGTTACTCCTTCATGTGTTGTTCATTCCAAAATTAGATAGATAGATAGATGGATAGATAGATAAAGATAGGTATCCTTATGAGGTAAGGAAACCTCTCAACAAGGTCGACACTCTCTCCGCAGACAGACCCACTGCTGATGCAAGTAATAATTTCATTGTACTATGTAGGTGTGACAGTGAATTTGAGCTCGAGTTTAAAAATAGTAAAGGGTAGGAGAGCAGAATTTAGATAATGAGTCCAACATTTATATGGTATATTGGTGGTGTAGTGTAGGATACCCCAGTGTTGAAAGTATAATTAGATGGCAGTCCAACAGTTTAGGCCCCAGCTTGAAAAAATAATTTCAAAGAGCTTTCTTACTCACAAGCACACTCTAAAAGAGGGAAGGGGTTCAGTTCACATTACATTTTACAAAATTGTGATTAGAGTCGTGATCAGGATGGGTGTGCGATAAACTCAAAATAAAGTTCCACCTAAAGCCGGCCTTTTGACGTTTGTGCCGCAGAACAAGGAACATTCAGCTTTGTGTGTCTAGTGTGCTACTGCCATTCCATCAATGACAAGTTTAATCGTATAATCACAACTTCATCATTGTCAGCTCACATAGGAAACGGCAGGCTACAGACTCGGTTAGCCCTGTTAGTAATTGGTTAAGTGTTTTAACGCTTCTGTGAGTTCCACAGTGCTGCTCTGAATGGAGCTAAAACTTTCTAGATAGAATGCCATGCCAAGGTATTCAGTCCCCATGAAAGTCATCACAATTCCCTGGATTTCTAAAGATGCACGCACACGTTCCTCCAACTTAAGTGTGCTAGAAGTTTATTTTTAAAGCTAAAGTGAATAATTTGACAAAAGTTTATTTCTAATAAAAAAAATAAGTAACTGTCCAATCATTATGTGGTGGGTGTGGCAATGCACTGTATCACTGCCTGCTCCCAATCTCTCTGTCTCAATTCAGGGTCACGGAGGACTGTTGTGTTAGCTTCATACCAATGTGTGCAAAGTTCCATTTCATTCCTCAATGGGCACACAATGCAATCTAAACATTAGATAGATAGATAGATACTTTATTAATCCCAACAGGAAATTCCCATACTCCAGCAGCAGCATACTAATAAAAAACAATTTTAAATTAAAGATTGATAACAATGCAGGTATACAGACAGACAATAACTTTGTATAATGTTAACATTTACCCCCCCGGGTGGAATTGAAGAGTCGCATAGTGTGGTGGAGGAACGATCTCCTCAGTCTGTCAGTGGAGCAGGACGGTGACAGCAGTCTGTCTCTGAAGCTGCTCCTCTGTCTGGAGATGATCCTGTTCAGTGGATGCAGTGGATTCTCCATGATGGACAGGAGTCTGCTCAGTGCCCGTCGCTCTGCCACGGATGCCAAACTGTCCAGCTCCGTGCCTACAATAGAGCCTGCCTTCCTCACCAGTTTGTCCAGGTGTGAGGCGTCCCTCTTCTTTATGCTGCCTCCCCAGCACACCACCGCGTAGAAGAGGGCGCTCGCCACAACCGTCTGATAGAACATCTGCAGCATCTTATTGCAGATGTTGAAGGACACCAGTCTTTTAAGGAAGTATAGTCGGCTCTGTCCTTTCTTACACAGAGCATCAGTATTGGCAGTCCAGTCCAATTAATCAACCAGAGTTGAGGAATATTTTTTGTTTATATAGTTTGTTAAAGTGAGCGTTGACTGAGTTGTCTTATTTTTATGTTTTTAGTTCCTGGAGGTTGGGAGACTCAGTACAGCTGCTGCTCAGCAACAGTGGGCTCTCCAGGGTGTCAGACAGCCAAGGTATGTAGTGTGCCAGTTTACAACAGCAGGTTCATTGCATTATGTCAGTGGTATGGAAAAGGGAAGCTTTTTAACAATTGATTTAAGTTGGTCTTTTTTTCCAGCTGGGACACTCGGAGCTCCACAAAAATAGTTATTTTACTGTGAGCCCCACCACTAAAGTCTTTCTATGACTGCTAGGCCAAGGACAGGCGTACATTATGTGCAATTTGTAGCCTTACTTGCAAGACTCCCAACTGCTCTTTCAAATCAGTATAAAAGATTCTTTGAAGGTCGTAAAGCCACTACTCAGAAGGTATGAGATATGTCACAACCTGATCATCTCACATGCTCCTAGATAGATTTTTTATTATGTTATGTGGTTCCATGGGAGGAAAGATCGACTGGTCAAGTTATGAGAAGAAAACATCCACCCAATCTGATATTTCTTTGGAAAAAATATTATGATAGGGTCTTAAAGAAGACCTATTAAGGAAGATGAGACACCTGTACAGTTGTTTGCTTCAACTTGCAAGGCTTCATTTACTTTAATTGCTGCAGAACATCAGTAAGGTTGTAACCTATGAGTTGCTGCCTGATGAAGGCCCGTTTGTAATATTCTGAAATTTCCTTCTTTTCAGTTTTTGAAATTTAAATGTACAGGGCTATTCAAAATGAAAGAGCAGATTTCAAAAATTTATTTCAAACAAACTGTATACGACAGAAACACATTCCTCACAAAGTTTGGTCCTTGAGGTTGCATGCACTCAACACGCGCACTATGTGTAGCGTGACAAACATCAAAACGGTTGACTATTTTTTGCCACACACGAGTCAACTGGTCCCTAGTTACTGAATTCACAGCTTCCTCAATTCGATGTCGCAAATCTTGGAAGATTAGCGGGCACAGGTGGAACAAACACTGTCTATGTAAGGTACCCCCATAGATAAAAATCGCAGGTGGTAAGGTCTGGAGACCTGGGAGGCCATAGACGATGAGCAAGATCTTGTTGTCCAACTCTTCCAATCCATCGTCCTGGAATGGTGTTGTTCAGGTAACGCCGGACCTCAAGTGGAAATAAGGCAGGACACCATCTTGCATAAAGGTCCGGTGTTACCTGAACGACACCATTCTAGGACGATGGATCAGAAGGTTCCACCTGTGCCTGCTAATCTTCAAGATTTGTGACATCGAATTAAGGAACCTGTGAACTCAGCAACTAGGGACCAGTTGACTCTTGTGTGGCAAGAAATGGTCTACCGTTCTGATGTTTGTCATGGTGCACATGTTGAGTGCATGCAACCCTCAAGGACCAAACTTTGAACTTTCCTCTATCCAGTAATGCCCGGAATGTGTTTCTGTCTTATACAGTTTGTTTGGAATACATTTTTGAAATCTCCTCTTTCATTTTGGATAGCCCTTTATACCTCTGGCAGTTTACTGCTTACCTTTTTACCATTTTAGGTCATTCATTTCATTTCACCTGATTAGATCTGAAGGAAAAAATGAGGTGTTCTAATATTCTGAAATGGTATTGTAAAAGCAGCCATGAAAAGGAGCCTGAAAACTCTTACGAGCCCCACATGTGCTTGCACCGCTCTCCCCTGCATTGTTTTTATTTTTCTTACTTCTTTTTCCCTCATGGTGCCTCTGCAAATCACAAACTACTTACGATAAAGTTGCTTGGTGTCTTGCAGCACCCAACTGGTGTCCCTGCTATGCAAACGTATTACGACTTGTGACATGTCTTTAAATAACAGTTGACCTGTTACTGCTAGGATTTCCTTTTCTTTTTATTTTTGCTGTCCGTGTTTGTTCTTACTGTGCTGCCATTAGTGCAGCGGGAAAATTAAGTATTGAACGTGTGAATGTTTTTCTCAGTAAATATTTGTAATGGAACTATTGACATGACGTTTTCATCAGATGTCGGTAACAACCCAAGTAATCCGCACATATAAAAAAACATCAAAACAAGTAAGTCCATAAATTAAGTTATGTGTAATGAAGTGGAATGACACCTGGAATAAGTATTGAACACATTTACTGAAATTTATTGAATACTTAGTAGAAAAGCCTTTGTTGGTGATGACAGCTTCAAGACGCCTCCTGCATGGAGAAACGAGTCTCATGCATTGCTCAGGTGTGATTGTGGCCCATTCTTCCACACAAACTGTGTTCAAATCTTAAAGATTCCGGGGATCTCTTCTATGAACTCTGATCTTCAGTTCTTTCCATAGATTTTCAATTGGATTCAAGTCAGGTGATTGACTGACTGGGCCATTCTAGTAGCTTATTTATTTCCTTTTTCCTTGGCTGTGTGTTTGGGATCCTTGTCTTGCTGAAATGTCCCCACTCGTTTCATCTTCAGCATCCTTGTAGATGGCAGCAGATTCTTCTCAAGAATGTCCCGTTACATTTCTCCATTCATCCTTCCTTCAATGCTATGAAGTCTGCCAGCCCCACACCATGATGTTCCCACCTCCAAACTTCACTGTTGGTGTGGTGTTTTTGGGGGTGATGTGCAGTGGCACTTCTCCTCCAAACATGGGGTGTGCAATGATGTCCAAAGAGTTCAGTTTTGCTCTCCTCTGACCAGGCTCTGTTCTCCCAGGATTTCAATGGTTTCTTCAAGTGTTGTGCAGTAAACTTTCAACGAGCTTCAACGTGCTTTTTCTTCAGGAGTAGAGTCTTACGCGGTGAGCGTGCATAGAGGCCATGGCAGTGGAGGGCATTACTTCTTATTTTCTTTGAAACAACCGGACCTGCTAACTCCAGGCCTTTCTGAAGCTCTCCACCAGTGGTCCTTGGCTCTTCTGATTCTTCTTTTGATTTCCTCTGTCGGAAATCTTGTGAGGAGCTCCTGGTCGTGGCCGGTTTATGGTGACATGATGTTCTTTCCACTTGCGGATTACGGCCCCAACGGTGTTCACTGGAACATTCAGAAGTTTAGAAATACGTCTGTCACCAATGTCCTCACCAATAAGGTTGTGAAGGTCTTGAGAGAGCTCTTTGCTTTTCCCCATCATGAGATGCTTCTTGTGTGACACCTTGGAAATGAGAAACCTTTTTCTAGGCCATCAATGAGGAATTAAAGCAACGGATATTCATTTGCACTGACAGGAGGCTATCAGGACTGACAGATTTCAGCTGCTTTCTTGCCTTTCCATGCCTTTTTGCACCTCCTTTTCTTCATGTGTTCAAAACTTTTTCCCTGTGTCATTCCACTTTGTTACACACTAACCATGTAAGCCTGTGCTGTAAAAAGCCCGAGGTCCTAGAAACTATTGAAATTGTCAGAAAATAAACTGAAATATTGAGATGTCAGGTAATTGAAAGGAACTACTCTAGGCATCTCTGTCCTAGGAGGTTTCGTTTTGCTGACATGTTCGCATCGTTTGTGCATTAGCGGCTAAGTGACTCTTGTTGTGTTTGCATCGTTTGTGCATTAACATCGGTAGGAAAAATAGTTTGCTGATGTTACCAGCTAAGTGATGTCTATCTTCTGAGGTTTCGTTTTGCAGACGTGCTGTCCTCGCTTGTGTTACTAGTGGCTAAGTGAGTTGTCTGTTTCTTTGGAAGCGTAGCCCTTACCCCGACTCCACATCTCACTTCCAGGCTGGACAGACACACACACTTCAACGTGTAGACGTTTATATACAAGATAATTTATGGACTTGTTTGTTTTGATTTCTTTGTATGTGTGGATTACTTAGGTTGTTACAGACATCTGGTGAAAATGTCATGTCAATATCCCCATTAGAAATATATTTACTGAGAAAAATGTTGACACGTTCAATACTTATTTTCCCTGCTGTATAATCTATATATATATATATAAAACCGTTCCATGACTGACTGACAGACAACGCACAGACCAAACCGCTGAACCTAAAGGGCTGAAATTTTGACAGTGCATTCCTATAATGACATGGATAACCACTAACAAAGGATTTTTTAAAATTTCATCCCTAAGGGGGTGAATTGGGAGGCGTTAACTATATCCGTTCTCTTGCCACTGAGAAGAGGGGCGAACGACACGGCGCGCATGCGTGGAATGAGGAAGGGGATGTTTCTGTTTCTGCCTGACGGTAAAGTGAGCGACAGCCGTGCATCATTTGCGCGAGCGACCTGATGCTATGCAGTTCGGTCTATAAATGATAACGACTTAGGTTCGCAGCAAATCTTTCAAGTGGTCATTTTCATGTTTATGTTTCACAAAGTATCCTCTTCTGAAAGTTTCGACTTCAAATATGCCAAAGGTTATTATTACCAGAAAAATAACAACACAAGGATTAAAAAGACCCGCATCCCCGCTGCATTCATTAATGACATGTTGCTGAAGTCCTTTGACGGAGAAGAAATGGTCTACAAGTCGATAGACACTGTCTGTAATGCAGATGAAGCCGTTAACTATCCGGTAGAGTTTTTAAATTCCCTTAAACCACCGGGTCTTCCATACCATAGGCTTACTCTGCAGAAGAGCACACCTGTAATGCTCCTTCAGAATTTAAAACCACTGAAACTATGTAATGGCACTAGACTGCAATGTAATGTAAAAATGTAATTGAAGCCATTATTTTGACTGGGTGTGCTCAAGGAGAAAGTGTTCGTGCCACGCATTCCTCTAATATCCAATGACCTCCCCTTTGACTTTAAGAGACTGCAATTTCCCCTCAAAATATGCTTCGCCATGACGATAAATAAGTCTCGGGGCCAAACTTTGAAATACGCTGGCGTAGATTTAAGGGAAGATTGTTTCTCCCACGGTCAGTTTTACATAGCTTGCTCACGTGTAAGTTCGCCCACGAGCCTGTTAATATTAATGCCGCCCAATAAACAAACAAAAAATATTGTTTATAAAGAAATCCTCTAAAAACCAATTAAATATTTATACTCCCATGGCGTCAGAAATTCCACGCGAACAAAGTCACGGGCAATAACTATAACTTCATATATATATTTCTGAAAAAAAGAGCCCCGCGCGGATGAAGTCGCGGGTAAAAGCTAGTAAAGTATAAAAAAGAGCATGTACAAACTTTCAAGTATAGCACCCAGAATCTTTCACCTAAGTTTAAATTTGCTCAAATATTTACTTCTTATTATAATTTAATATACAGAGCTTATTTTCTTGGCCAGTTTGACAGCCCTAGTCGGTTTAACGCTTTATATCTAAGAAGGAGGATACTGAAATCAAACTGGAAGCCAGTGTAAGAGCTCAAGGACAGGGGTTATGTACTTGCATGTCCTAGTTCTTATGATTCTTGCAGATGCAATTTGAATTAACCAAAAGTTTCAAATAGAAAAGTTTGAATGTTTTGAGAATGGTCCTTATGCCCTTATACCCACTTTGACATACTGTACATACATACACAGTATATTCCTCCCTGGCAGTGCCCTTCATTCCTTCTACTGCACTTCCATGATGACATAAGTCACCCCAACCAGTACATCCTTCCCTCCCTTTGTTTGAGCTTTGCTAGACCCTGTGCTGTGCCAGAATCTCCTTCCATCCATTACTGTGTCGACCAAGCCACCCATCATAAGCCCAAAATTTACCATCAGTGTTAGCAGAGTTTCTTTATTCACCGTAACTCTTCTCCAACTGAAGTTTGAACAACCTGGCCATATTCTGAATTCAGGAGAAATTTCTCCTGTAGAAAGGTGTCTTTCATTTTTTGTGTAGCGTATTGAATTGAAATCCCCTGCTTTCATTTTGTATGCAGGAGTCCATCCTGAACTGTTGTAATTCTGAATGTCCCTACATAATGCATATTGAAGAGATCTGAAGTATGTCCACAGAAATTGTCATTTCCAAGGGGTGATCAAAGCATTTTGAGCATGACCCATCAAGATAAATTACTAGTAAAACCAAACAAGCTTCATTTTCATCCTTAATATGCTTACTATAACATTGACGATGCTTTTCTGTACAGTGCATATGAAGTGTTTTTTTCTTGATTGTGCAACCACTTAAGTAGCTGGTTTTAACGTCTTCCTCATAGCATGGCATGGCAGGTCCCAGGGAGGTAACAAGTAATAGTCGCACAAGGCCAAGTTTGGCAAGAGTAGTGTGATGGCAGGATCTCTTCTAATCCACAGTTGTGCAGAACAGCCTTTGTAACCCCTGCAGTGTGAATGGAGGCTTTGTCTTGAATTTGAAGAGGCTGGTCAACAGCTTTCTGTAATATTTTTACAGCAAATGGCAAAGCAGAGCAGCAGAATATGGTTGGTTTTGTGTGCCTTCTGAGGCATTTAATCAACATGGTTAAAACTGTTTTTTTCTGCCCTTCGTGTGGGTCTGGACACAAGGACATGTTGTGAGGTGTTGTGGTGCCCAACCAAAGGCAAGTCAGCTTAATCGGAATGTTAGATGTGGAAGGTGTGAATGTATGAGTATAAAGTGTGGCATAGTTCAGATGGAACAAACTCACTGCACAGAGACGCCAGTCAGAAGACTGATTTCTGACTTGAGCCCATGATGTGCTCCTTTGGTTTAACTGGTTAAAGTGGCTTTTTTTTTTTTCTACACTTCATATGAAAGAAGTGAACCCAAGTTCATTTTTGAGGTGGTCAGAGGGGGCATCTCCCAAACAAAGAGAACCTGGTAACGCTGCAGACTTACGATTTATACATTTTGGTATACGGGAGGAAATCTTTGTCCACTTAAAAAGCCAGCACTACAGAAGTACCCATTATAGACTGGGGCTCAAACCATTTTGAACAACCATCATATTATTAACTTAAAATGAATCTGGAATATTAAATCTTATTTATTGCTAGATATGAAACCTGCATTTTGTGTGTTGTAGCTCTTTGATATCTTGCTGCAAATTAAGTGCTTTTAGAAAAATAGGTTTGTGGATTGATGGGTTTATTCAAAATGTGGGCTCTTTTGTGCAGTAATTATGGGAAATGGCATTTCAATAATTGGTTTCTTGATTCCTTCAGCAACATGTGCAAGATGGACGCAAGGAAAATTTGGATAGTTTTGTAAAAACGTTTGAGAAGCAGAACTTGCCAGATGGAAATCCAGGTGTTTATGCTCTTGATTGCGAAATGGTAAGCATCTTTTGTTTTACTTCTGATCAGCCACAACCAAATTGGGCTACTGAAGCTTGTAACAAACTCCTTGACTTGTACAATCTTGTAATAAATTGAAGGAATAAGAGATGCATTGTGGGTTGTCCACTGTTTGTTCTTGGTGGGTCATGGACCAGTTACAACTTTCTAGAAATAATTATTGTCATTTTTTAATAAAAGCACATTTTCCAATTAGAGCAGCACAAAAGTGCAGTGGTTAGTGTTGTTCATGGATCCAGCATTAGCAGTCTGAATCCCATACCCGGTCTTTATCAGTGTTAGAGGTAAGGAGATAGATGAGAAAGGCACTGTATAATAGATAGTTTGAATGAACAAACTCAGTAAATAGATAAATAAACACACATATACACGTGCACGCACACACACACACACACACAATGATCTGAACACACACCAGAATGGCTAAAAAGAAAGAGAACTCCTGGCTTGACAGTACCCAGTACCAGTGAGGTGCTATACAGGTGTATTGCTGTTGGTATAAAGGAGCCCCAGTCATGTTTCTTGACATAATTTGTTGGCTGAAAGTACTCCATGTTAATGTGTAAGAAAGAGAGAGGGGTTTGTATGTCCTCCCCTTGTCTGCTTCCTCACATTCTTAAACACATGACTGTCAATTCCAATTTGACCCCTTGTGATTATGGCAGAGCTGACTCCTGCCTTGTGCACAGTGCTACCAGAACAGGCTTCACTTCCCCTGTATAGCTGTGGGATGAGTGGAACTTACCAAGTTTGTTATTTGGATTGCTCAGCTCTTGCTCCCTAAACTTGTTGAAGCAGATTAGGCAGCCCGGTCACCCTCCGTCCCAAAGAAGGCACTACTCGGGAATCTCGGAACAGGCAGCAGAATCCGGCTTTATTGTTCAGCGCACATACAGACTCCAATTCAGATGACTTGAGCGCCCAGCAATGGGCTGATCATACTTTTTATTACAGTTCTTATCATAAAACCCATTACTCATCCTCGTCTGACTCCCAATCACCTTGTAGCCTTGTCCTGCCTCCAGTTAGTTCCATCAATATTTCCCAGCCTGATGAGAATAGTGCTTTGTCCTTCTCATCACACCCACTTGGGAGCTCTTCACCATTACCTAATGTCCATCATCTGACTGAAACTTTCCAACATTACTCCTTAGCCTATGCAGGTGCCTGAGACCTGTTTACAACTTTCTGGTGGGATTTGATCGATAATCAGGCAGACCCACCCATAAGATACTGGGCTACTCAAATAGTTTCTTGGTGCAAACACACATCCCTCAATGCTAGAGGAATTATTTATAATCAATTGGTTGATCACCTTAACTCCAATAATTTATTTGAGATCTACCAATCTGACTTTAGGCGTTATCATAGTGTTGAAACGGCACTCCTGAAAGTGGTCGACATCTCTCTTATTACTGACTCAGGTGATGCAGCTGTCCTTCTCCTCCTTGACCTGTTCTCTGCCTTTGACACTAATGACCATGAGATATTGCTGTTGCGGCTTGAACATCTTGTTGGGCTTAAAGGGGCCGCTCTTAACTGGTTCAGGTCATATTTAACTGGTAGACACTTTTCAGTGACTTTTAATTCATCATCTTCTTCTACTGTTCCTCTTAAATATGGTGTTCCTCAGGGATCCATTTTGGGTCCTATCTTATTCTCCATATACCTTCACCCTATTGGAGCTATTTTTAGGAAATTTAACATTTCTTTTCACTGCTATGCTGATGATACTCAGGTTTATATTCCTGTCTGCAACTCAACAACAAATCAACTCCACAACTGTCTTTGTGAACTAAGATCCTGGATGGCTAATAATTTTCTTGAACTGAATCAAAATAAAATGGAGGTGCTTATAGTGGGTCCATCAGCTAAAGCCCAAATTGGTCTTGGACTTCTCGGCTCTTTCTCTGTCTTTTCCAAACCTCAAGTCTGCAATCTTGGTGTTACCTTTGATAGTAACCTCTCTTTTGAGAAACAAGTAAATTCTGTAGTCAAGAGTTGCTTTTTCCAACTTCGTCTATTAGGTAAGATAAAGCCTTTTTTATCTTCTAGGGATCTTGAGATAGCTACTCATGCGTTTATTTTTTCTCGCCTCGATTACTGCAACTCGCTGTATTCTGGGATTAATAAATCCCTGATACACAGGTTACAGTTGGTCCAGAATGCTGCCGCTCGTTTTCTGGTTGGGGCAAGAAAGTCTGACTCTGTTTCTCCAATATTAGCTTCTTTACACTGGCTGCCTGGCAGTTTTCGAATTGATTTTAAAATCTTGCTGCTAGTTTTTAAATCTTTACATGGGCTTGCTCCTGCCTATTTATCTGAACTGTGTGTTTTACATCAGCCATCTAGAGTGCTTAGATCTTCTGGTCAGCTGTCTCTGGTTGTCCCTCGTACCAAGTGTAAAACTAAGGGGGACAGACAGGGCTTTTTCAGCTGCTGCGCCTCGCCTGTGGAATTCTTTACCTCATCACATAAAGGAGTCGTCTACAATTGAACTGTTTAAAACGAGACTAAAGACTCATTTCCTACTCACTTGCATTCTGTGACCTTCAGTAATACTGATGGTTTCCTCTTTGTGATTATATAACAGTACTTCTATTTTTTTATGTATATAACATTACTTCTATCTATTATGTATTTTATTTTATGTTCATATATTTTATTTCTATTTATGTCTTATGTTAATCTGTTTAGTTTTTCTTTTATTCTATTATTGTAAAGCACTTTGGCCACAGCATTACTATGTTGTTTTAAATGTGCTATATAAATAAATTGACATTGACAGAAGTCTAGGCAGCTGCATCTCTAAGACAGTGGCGCTGTTTCTTTGACTTGTCATCACCTCGTGTTCAGGCAGGGCAGACAGGGAGGCAGAGGCCCAGCCGCTGTGAGTGAAACCAAGAGGCCTATCTGGCTTTCTCTCGTGGTTAAAGTCTCAGTAGCTGTATTTCTTAAAACAATGGCCCGTTTAGTCCTGTCAAAGTACACAGCGTCCTTGACTGAAGTTTTTAAGCTTAGCAGCAAGATATTGGTTTGCAGGTGCAAAGAGAAAAATAATAAAATATGCAGGTGCAGGCTTTTTTTATGATTTAGCACTTACAATCTAGTGTGCACTAAGACAGGGGTCACCAGCTCTGGTCCTGGAGGACCACCGTGGCTGCAGGTTTTCATTCTAACCCTTTTTTTTTAATGAGTGCCCTGTTTGTGCTGCTAAAAGTGCCAAGCGAATAACACTTACTCAATGCCAATTTTACGTATACAGATTAGCAGTGAGGAATACATTTAGTATTTTGCACTCCAGCGGCAAACTATTCCAACAGTCCGTCGTAGATGCGTATGTTAAAACAGTGGCGCGCGTCTCAACTATCTCAGAATTACATCAACAAGATCTGCGCGTGGAACTATCAGACGCACTGCAAGCAAGTGCTGAAAATAACGTACATGTAGGCAAAATGATCATATTATCATCCACATTTCCAGGAAGTCCAAGATACATGCAACAAAACTATCAGGATGCCATGGCCATAATACATAAATTCGGAAAGCCTGATTTATTCATCACTTTCACATAGATATGTGTCATATTTTTGAATGGGTGTACAAGTCGGGGTTCCGATTTTATGATCGATTTTTCGGGTTTCCAGACCCGACCTATACGCAAGTGTATACGGTATTATTTAATCAAAGAAATTGACTATGATGGTGTGAACAGAGGGGTGATATGTCAAGCTCGCCATGTTATCTACTGTGTACCTATGCTGAAATGCTGCTTCCTCTCCTTAAAGGGGCCTGAGTTGCCTCGAAAGCTTCCATATTGTAATCTTTTTAGTTAGCCAATAAAAGGTGTCATTTTGCTTGGCTTTTCTCTACATTCATAATGGCTAACACGGTACAACACCCTAGTACTACAGATATACAAGACACCGAAATGTACCGCTACTACATGGAACTGAAGACCCGGTGGAAGAAACTGGCACACATGGACAGCGACATCATCTTCTTAACTAAATGCAAATAGGAAAATCTTATCCCGAAAGGCATCATGATAAGGAATCCAACCATTCACACTTAAAATACTCGGTTTGCAGAGCAACTTTGTTTTAGGACATCTGCAAGGATAAGAAACCACTTAATCCAAATTTTCTACAACATCAAGAAGAACACGCAAAGAGAGATCCAAGACCTCATCCTGCTCCTTGGAAATGACAGGCAGGAGATGGTAAAGGAGCTCCATTGCTATTACAAAAGACTCCAGAAACTCCTTATTGTTAACAAAAAGAAAAAGCTGCATAGACTACAAGAGAAAGCTGGACACTTAATAGCAAAAAACAAAGAGCAACAGACCTGCATTGTTAATCTCTCCTCATACACACCAAATGAAGCAGAGATGTCGGTACTTACAAAGGGACTCTCATATTGTCCTGCAAAGCCCATTGACAACATCAGACTCTGCAGTGATATGGAAGAATTCTTCAGAAAACTCAGACTAAAAGAATTCTTCCACAAGAAAGAAAACAGTAACACACAGGAACCAACAACAAGCAGTTACAACAACCCCACCAATAAATCCACATGGACACCAGAAGCTGGCAGAAACTCTTCCATGGATAATTATATAGACTGCTTCCGACAGAGAGTGAAAACAGGAATCTTAAACAGGCAACAAAATCGGATAGAAAAAATTACTAGGGATGAGCGGAGAGCCATACATTCACTAAGGGAAAATACAGAAATCATTATCAAACCAGCAGACAAAGATGGTGCTTTAGTCATCATGAACACATCAGATTACATACAGGAGGCACAAAGACAATTGTCCAATACTATGCATTATTACAAACTGCAAGAAGACCCAACAGATCTCTACAAAAAGGAACTAAAAAAAATAGTAAGTAGCTTTCCTCTTGACATCAGGGATCATGTAAACAGTTTAATTCCTGAGAACTCCAAAATGGAGAACTTCTACATGCTTCCTAAAATCCACAAAGAAGGGAACCCAGGAAGGCCTATAATCTCAGGAATTGGCTCCCTTACAGAAAATGTTTCTGGTTGGGTGGAGCACATCCTTAAATCCCTCACCCGTAATACAACCAGCTACATCCAGGACACCACTGACTTCTGCTTTAGGCCCCTTACCTGAGGGAACCTTACTGGCCACAATGGATGTTGAGGCACTTTACACTATCATCATCCCCCATGATGATGGCATATTGGCATGTGAAATGTACCTCAAACAACATGATTTACCCACAAAGTCAGTAATAGAAATGATAAAATTCACTCTGACACATAATCTATTCTGTTTTGGACAGGATTGCTACTTGCAACAAATGGGGACTGCAATGGGATGTCGGTTTGCATCTCACTATGCAAATCTTTTTATGGCAAAATTGGAGGAAGATTTCATGTCAATGTGCATCGTAAAACCAATGTTGTATCTCCGTTACATAGATGACATCTTCATAATCTGGACTGCCAGTGAAAAGGACCTCCTCTATTTTCATAATGAATATAATTGTTTTCACCCCAACATAAAGCTGAAGCTGAATTACTCAAAAACAGAAGTCAGCTTCCTTGACACCACCTTTCTGAAAGACAGGCACCCTTGTAACTTCTGTTTTTCACAAACCGACAGACAGACGGACCTACCTGAAAAGTGATAGCTTCCACCCCAAGCATATAAGGCGCTCCATTATTTTCAGCCAAGCAATACGGTACAATCGTATTTGCTCAGACCCGACAGACCGGGATCAACAACTGCAGGAGCTCAGACAAGATTTCATCAGACAAGGTTACACCCCGAAAACAACAGACACTCAAATAAGAAGAGCTACTTCCATACCCAGAGACAACCTTCTGGAATATAAAAACAAAGACAACAAGGATCGCATCCCCCTTGTTGTCACCTACAACCCACATCTTGAAACACTTCGAAAAATGATAAAAGAACTTCAGCCAATGCTAAACAATGACCAAACACTAAAAAATGTATTTCCTGAACCTCCCCTCCTGGCATACAGACAACCACCAAACCTTTAATTGTCCGAGGCTCCCTAAGTGAACCAACAGAAAATGGCACATCTCCATGCCTACAGAAAAGATGCAAAACATGTGCCCACATCTATGATACATACCGTATAGTTATACCACACTGCCGACTTGAACATCACATCAAGGGATCATTTTCCTGCAGATCATCTAATGTAGTCTACCTAATTTTCTGCATGAAATGTCCTGACACTGCACTCTATGTGAGAGAAACTGGACAAACACTCCGCCAGAGAATGAATTTACACAGGTGCCACATTAAACATGGCAACACAGATGTTCCTGTAGCGGCCCACTTCAACAGCCATGGACACTGTGAGAAGGACTTTAAAGTCACAGTGCTTATGGGCATCTTCAAAACACAGCAAGAGAGAAAAGAATGGGAAGTTAAACTCATGCTAAAATTTAATACTTTACAACATGGATTGAATAAAGACAAGAGTTTTATGGCCAGATATGAGGATTGTTTACATCTCTCAGAATGACAGACCACCTGTCTACAGACCCACGTTGTTTTGAAAAAACTCATTACAAACTTCAAAAGACTTTGTTGGACAGTTATCTTATCCAGAGATCTTGACAATACATTGTTCTTTTCTCTCTTGTTAAATTAACCCTAGCATGAATGAATCTATTAATTTTTTACATTCAAAATTTCTCATTTAAATATTTACCAATGTTGTTTCTTGTCCTAGAGCGTGTATATAAACATAGGAAACTCCAGTTTCTGTATTACATCTTGCCTGAAGAAGGGGCCTGAGTTGCCTCGAAAGCTTGCATATTGTAATCTTTTTAGTTAGCCAATAAAAGGTGTCATTTTGCTTGGCTTTTCTCTACATTCATAATGGCTAACACGGTACAACACCCTAGTACTACTTAAATTTCATGAAATTCTTGTATATTTTGAATTGACAAAAGTACAGTACTTATTTTGCTTTTCTGGGCCATTTAATGGCTGCTTCTCTATCTGTTTCTGTCTTCACAGTGCTACACAAGGCATGGGCTCGAGCTCACGCGGATCACAGTGATTAACACAGACCTCAAGGTGGTCTATGATACATTTGTGAAGCCTGACAGCAAAGTGGTGGATTATAACACAAGGTAAAGTGTATGAGAATGAGAGTGAGAATGCATGCACACACACATTTAATTCGCTTTTACTCCTCCTTGTGCTGGTTTCCTGTTGTATTGCTTGATTGTTAAAGATCTGGTATCTTGTTCAAAGGACTACCTGGTACTTTCAGTTAATCACAGTCTTCTTCTGACATTATAATTTGATTAACATTGTCTTCTCTATTTAAATTTCATAGGAAGAGTATTTATACTCCAAACTCTGAGACCAGTGTAAACAATTGTAGTTATTCAGACACAGGGGATTAAAGGCAGAGGAACTTCCAATAAAGGTGGGATGTTTTGGAAAGAAATGCTGGACAATAATGAACTTGTAAATAGATTTCAATTTGACCAAAATAAAATAATATACTTAACAAATCCTGTATGTCATGTGATTTCTTCCATCTATGTGAAGAAAAGATGCGCTGTCAGCTGAAACGAAAATGTTAGTAACATTGTTTTTTGAGCACAGGGAAAATGCAGCTTTGCGATATCAGTGATTTGGTTATTTCACAACCAACCATTTCTTGAATTTTTCACCAGTTTTCGAATGCCCTTACAATGCGTATGGTAATATGAAGATATATATATTTCCCCACCACTCTACATGAGGTAATGTTAAAGCAAGCTGCATTCTTGCAAATCACTGTTTTTTTTTCTGGAGCAGTTGGTGTGACTGATGGCACACACTTCAAGATCATTCACCCAAGTGTGTATGAGCATGCGTATAAGAAATGCCAGAAAAAGAACTGCCATGTGGGTATGTGCCATGGCTAACAGGAAAATTACATTGGTGACATCTTCTGAGAGTGAAGCATGTTGCACAAGCCAAGCAAATGTGCCTCTACTGCAGGATATACAATGCAGGCGTGACAGACATGGAGACTGTGATTATAAGAAGGAAAAGAGTGCATGAACCACCTTTCTTTGAGGACCAGATGTCCAAGTTTTTCCTAGCTATTATCATTACTATTATCTTCATGGTGGAGCCTTAGCGTTGGTATCAGAAAAGTACAAAACTCCTTCATGGGTACCACTTTGTAGTTCTGAGTGCCGTAAAATTGTGACTTTATTCATTCTCAGACATGGCCTCCTATTCCATTCTGGTTGTAGGATGCTTCATAACTACTTTCCATGTTCTACTCTGGGGTCAAACAAATTCTTATCCTATTCAGTGTTTCGTACAATTCCAAGGAGTAATTCGGAGACTCCCAGTAAATGTGAGAACAGTTTATGGGATTGTGTTAAATATTTACTGCACAAGTTCCTCTGTTAAAGTTCTTATTTTTTGTGTTATTTAATCCATAGTTCAGTTTTGTGAGTTTGAACATTTATTAAAACAGTCTCCTAGCGATGTTTGGATTGGTAGGCCACTGATCTAAATTGGACGATTTTCACTAAAAATAAGACTTGATTGATGAATTGGCCGATCATAAAAAAAACCATCTTTTCAGCCCCTACTTTTCTTAGCCTTGCAGCAATTTAGTTGCAGTGCTCCTTTACGTGGGGTGGAGAAATTGTCCTCTGCAATTAGACAAATGGCAAGGAAAGCTACTTTACTGAATTCAGGATTTTTTATTTTGTCCTTTAAATTAAAACTGACACCGTTTGAGTTTGGATAGCAAGCTTGTTTTAAGTGCAGCAGCTTACATTTTCAACTGGAAAAAGAAAAGATAAAGACTAAATTAAAATTGCTGCTTAGTTAACAACAGCCTAGTTATTTTAACAGAAAAGTGTCTCTCTTATTGATAAATCTGTTAAGTACGTTAGTCTTTTATCTTCTTGATAAATAATTTATGAACATTTAATACATTTGCAGCATTTTAAAAGTTTTATCTGTACTGTGTTAGTTGCTGTGTGTCATACAGTATGTTTTTGTAAGGAACTGGGGAAGAAATGTTTTAATAATTTTTACTTTCTGAAACTTTAGTCTCCTTCAAAGTATCGTCCATGTGAATGAATGCACTTGTCCCAACGTTTTTTCCACTGGTGGAAACCATTTTGGTATTACTGAAGAGGAATGTAGTCCAAGGCCTGCAGCGATTTATTTATTTTTTTCTTTGACTTTCCTCCACGGTACAAAAAACATTTTCCTTTGAGTTCTTTTTTCATATGCAGGAACATGAAAAAGACATTTCCCCTTGTTTGAAAGGCAAAAACCACTCGTAGACCTGTGTTTTACTTAACGGTTCCTCTTTAAAAGCAGTTTCGAGCATCACTATAGTTTCAGAAGCTGTCGGCGTATGGTGGATAATGAAATCCAACCCCGGGGTTCCTGGCGATGATTCAGCAGTCGTGAATCCGGTGGAATGAGAAACAAACAGGGTTCAAGGTGCGATGTGAAAAATAGCAGGAAATGATGGTTTGTTGTCGTTAAATGAAATCTCCGTCTTTCTCCTTCCTCCATTCTTTTCCTCTTTCCCTCCTGATCGTTTAAATAGTAATGAACCGGATGTAACAATGTGAACTGGTGTTTTCCATCCTGGGGCTGCGGTCTCTCTCCCTCTGCACTTATGGGGACAACATTCACTGACGTACATGTAACGAATAGTGATGGGTCGTTCTTGAACGTTTCGTTCATTTTGAACGAATCTTTAATGTGACTCAGGAAGAACGAGTCGTCTCATGGGAGTGATTCGTTCAGTCGCGCATGCTCATTTGCGCAACTTCATAAGCTTAACCAACTCAGTCTGAGCTGGAAACAGAATTGATTAGTTCATCTCTCGAGTCTTCGGGTTTGAGTCGTTCGTTCATCACGTGACAGCCCCATAAGCTTAACCTATGCAGTCTGATCCGGAAAGAGAATTGATTAGTTCATTCCTCGAGTCGTTCGTTCTTTTGTCACGTGACCACTTACCGGCTCAGCACCTCAGTCAAATACTAACATAAAATTCCATTTGTTGTATGTTGGATCATATTTAGAAATTATCATAAAATTATCAAAAATGTCTAAAACGCATTTTCTTATAAATAAAAAAGGTCTGTCAATTTCTGTCACTATGATTTTGTTACTGTTTCTTGAGGATCTGTGGTGTGTTATTTTATAAATAAATAATACTGTTACAAATAAATTATTGATTAATTTGTCCTTTTATTGTCTTTGTCTATCAGTAAAGTAAACAAACACTAGGCTATATAATAAAATAATCCAAGCCTACAATTACAAAGTACTTATAGTTAATAATCGTACACTATTCTATAGCAGTGTTCATTTTTACTCCAATTTTGAGTTTCCTGGTATAATAATTGTTTTTCCTATGCAGACTTAACATATTGATCTAACATTTGTATAAAAAGATTGGTCAAAAAGGACATAATGACAAAGTAAAAGCAAATAACATTTTGAATTTGAATGAATAAGGTTAGTTTAAAATATTAAGGTTACGATAACTTAAACTTCAAGTTGTAACCCAAAATGAAATAAAAACTGGAGAGTTAAAGTCATTTACAATCCAACATACAACAAAATGGAATTTTACGTTAGTATTTGACTGAGGTACTGAGCCGGTAAGTGGTCACGTGACAAAAGAACGAACGACTTGAAAGACTCGAGGAATGAACTAATCAATTCTTTTTCTGGCTCAGACTGCCTTGGTTAGCTAATTGGGCTGTCACGTGATGAACGAACGACTCAAACCCGAAAACTTGTCAGATAAGAGGCGAGGTGAGCGAATCATAGACTAAAGACCCAGGTAAACAATGAATTAATATTTTCTGTTTCTTATAGCATTATAGTTTTGTCTTGTTTGTAGTGTGATCAACATTTGTGTAAGCAGTAGATGTGTTAGGGAGGTAACAGGTAACATTTTAATTATATTTTGCTAAAATGAACGAAATGACTCGAAAAAGGATTCGTTCATTTTGCTGAACGAGACTCAAAGGTCCGAGTCGGTAAAATGATCCGAACTTCCCATCACTAGTAACGAACAGTAAACAGGACGATGGAAACAACACGCACTCAGCCCATACATTGAATACACTATTACTATGTAGCCCCGCTACAAAATGAAACATTATGACAAGCGTTTTATTTTCTTTTATGCCATATGTATTATGGATACATATTTTTGTACATATTTTATTAAAGTATGTATTTTAAGGAAATTTTATTTAAGTATTTTTATGGTCGCTAAACAATAACCCTACAGAATTTTATTTTGTTAATAAAAAATGAACAGTTAACAGCTGTGATCTGTAGTTTTATTATAAGAATACATCTTAATATAGGACATAAGGCTTTTGTGCATCTAGTTTTGCAGGAGCTTAGTGTAAAAAGTTTTTTTTAAAAAAAAAAAATAATTGGAATCGGCCAATCAAGTAACATAAAATTATGTTACTGAAAAGTATTGGTATTGGTATCGGTATCGGTGATCGGTATTGACCTTAAAAGCCTGATCAGAGCATCCCTACAATCTTCCATATGACTTGTTTCAATTACCGTACGCATGCCACTGTTAACTAAAGTGTCAAGAGTGTAAAAATGTTGGACCAAGACCGTGCATGTACAGACCATGAACCATGTTTCACATCTTCCTGCTTCAGCTGCCAACAACTGACATTGTGTTTACATCAGTTGTAGGATGTCATTGTTTCCAAGACACAACCCATTGTAAGAGAGAATCCATCCATCCATTTTCCAACCCGCTGAATCCGAACACAGGGTCACGGGGGTCTGCTGGAGCCAATCCCAGCCAACACAGGGCACAAATTAGGAACCAATCCAGGGCAGGGTGCCAACCCACCACAGGACACACACACAAACACACCCACCCACACACCAAGCACTCACTAGGGCCAATTTAGAATCGCCAATCTACCTAACCAGCATGTCTTTGGACTGTGGGAGGAAACCCACGCAGACACGGGGAGAACATGCAAACTCCACGCAGGAAGGACCCGGGAAGCGAACCCAGGTCCCCAGGTCTCCCAACTGTGAGGCAGCAGCGCTGCCCACTGCGCCACCGTGCCGCCTGTAAGTGAGAATAAGATGTAAAAATTGTGCGTCTTAGAATCAAGTGAGTAATGTATGAGGTGGTACCCAGAAATAACCGGAATCTGTACCTGGCGCGCAATCTCGACTTAGTTGTGAATTTCACCGCTAGGTGTAGCACACTTACAATATTCTGTGGCAGTCTACCAAGTGGTGTTGCTCTGATCGTTCGTATGCCATTCCATGTTGGTTTTTCTTGGTTCTTATTAAACGTGTTCTGTTTTTTTTTTGACACGAGTCTGCATTAAATTTTGTTTTCTCTTCGGGAAAGCAGCTGCTGAAACTGTAGTGATGCTTGAAACTACTTTTAAAGATGAACCTTTAAGTAAAACACAGGTCTACGAGTTGTTTTCACATTTTAAACGAGGGGAAATGTCACTTGAAGACCAACCGAGATCTGGCCGACCTTCCACGATTAGGAATGATGAAAATCTTGAAAAAGTTTTCAATGCAATTTACGAAGATCGTCGTCAGACTATTGAAGAGATTACTGAATTGACTTGTGTGTGTCTCTTGGAGTTCTTGCCACCTTCCCTACTTGCCCGATCTTTGCTCCATGTGACTTTTTCTTGTTCCCGCAAATGAAAAAAGAACTCAAAGGAAAGCGTTTTTGTACCGTGGTGGAAGTCAAAGAAAAATCGCAATTCAGCAATTTCAAAAATGTTTCCGCCAGTGGGAAAACCATTAGAACAAGTGCATTCATTCACATGGAGAGTACTTTGAAGGAGACTAAAGTTTCAGTAAGTAAAAATTATTAAAACAATTTTTTTTTCTCAATTCCAGTTATTTTTGGGTACCCCCTCGTATATGCAAACAGTTCTTCTCTGTATACATACTATTAAAGTGCCTTGATAGTATTCTATCTAAAAAATAAATGTTTTTGTTTGTTTGTCAGGATGAACTGTCCCTTAAAATAAAGGTCATTAGGATCTGCATCAGTCTGGCGTGATGGCCTTTCATTTTATCCATATTTGTTCTAGCTGTAAAGACTTTCTGTCAGCATCTTTGCTTCTTGCATGCATGGCTGAACTTGTCCTCCTCCTTTTGAAATCGCAGCAACTTAAACAGCAAAAAAGCCAGTTGTGTGTTTTTTGTAGCACTGAGTGACATCGGATGATAATGTGACAATAATTTCTCTTTTGCTGTAGCATTTCATCCAAGTCCAAAAATTTCTATATCTAACTATTGTTTTCCCAGCTTCTGTCACTTTAAGCAAGATTGAAGCCAGTGTTCACCCGTGGAATTTTGACTTTGAATTTGTGTTGTCCAATGAATACCATATGTTGCTTTTATATGTTTGTACACTAGGTTTTCTGGGGTGACGGAAGAAGATCTTGAAAACACAACTATCACAATCAGGGATGTGCAAGCCGTACTTCTGAGCATGTTCTGCTCAGACTCCATCTTGATTGGGCACAGCCTGGAGAGTGACCTTTTTGCACTGAAGGTGATTACAATTGTATGACAGAAAGTGAGTTGTTGACTACAGAAATTGGGGCATTGGGGCTCTAAGTGTTTTACCTGTATAAGCTATACGTGTTTTCAGATTTTTGTTTAGTAAGTTGTTTCTCTTTTTTTGTACTCTTTATGGGCCTTTTCTCTTTGGGACATGTCTTAAGGTTTCCTGTACTGTTGACATGGCTTCTCATCATAACATTTTTCCAACACAGTCGATAGCTATGCCCCCCTAGAGACTCGTAATGGTTTCCTTCATAACTGTGGGAAATAAAAGCAGTTGATCTGAATTTGAACACCATTACAACATGCACTCTGTAACCTACACTATAAGCATACGCTCAAGTATAATGACGTCCTAAATAAAGCTCATAATGTTTTGCTACTTGAGGGAATTCCAGAGCCCTTTTTACAAAAAAAAAAAAGAATTAAACAACTTCTTACTTCATATGCTCATAGCTCTGTGAAACATTATGAAATGTTCTCATTTATTTAAAACAACAAAATGCCAGCAGTTCTCTCCAGTCACTTCCTCTATTCTGAGGTCATTCATTCACATCAGACGCTTTCTAAAACATCACCTTCACCCTCACTAATTATTTTTCTGCCTCTATACTAATGGCAAATTGAACTTTCTTTTCATCCTGATGCTGCCCCTTCCTTTCTTTGTAAAGCCTGTTTATTGCATCCAGTCTGATCACTCATCTGATCAGCACATTACACTGGTCTACAAAAAAATATTTTTTGTTTGCTTCTGGGAACTTCAGAGCAGCTCTAAGTTTTCTACACTGATTTCATATATGAAATCGGAATTAAGCTAGCACGTCAGATTTTGAAATACACATCATTGACGTTTTGACACTTTTGAATATCAATATAATATATATCGCCACGATATCTGGACTTTGGACTCTGTCCCACCAAAATTGTTTTGATGTGTTTATTCTGAAAACAAACCAGAAGACGATACCAGAGACGCGTTAAAGCATCAATTTACCTCAATATAAAAGTGAGGTCAGTGTGCCCAAAAATGTTGGAGGCACTCGCTTTTGCGCTTGTACTGCAAATCCGTCTCTCTTTGCCAGAACCAACAGTAGTCACCCATTTTGCTCCGAGTGAATTTTCCCTGATATCAGTTTTCCATCACCAGTATATCTTAATGAAATCTTTCCCCATACTCCACTCTGACATCGCTTAGATTTGGTGGAAAAAAGTCAAGATGAGAATGTAAAAAATGCATCTTCAGTGACATTCGGGCTCCCGTAAGCTGATATACTTTCAGCAGGTTCTCCACAAGCTCAGTATAATTCTCTGCTCTGTGCTTGTCCAGAAAATTCTGGACAACCTGCATGAACAAGGGTGCTAAATCATTAGGCTTCAGTTTCTTTTTGAACTCGTCGTCCTCAAGCATCAGTTCACGGATTTCAGGGCCAACAAAAACGCCTTCCTTAATGTTGGCTTCACTTTTCTTGACACCAAACCTATTTCTTAAATGCTGAAATGCCTTGCCTTTACTGTCCAGTCACCCTAGTTGTCCAAGACCTGGAACATCATAACTAAAAAACAGGATGTGCTGGACGAAAACGGTTTTCAGATTTGGAGTCAGCAAGTGAAATTTGTTAAAGTACAGATGAAAGAATCCCAGTAGCAAAATGCTTGTTGACCAGTGATTAGCTTCTTGCTCTGTTCCACTTGTCCTTAAACATGTCCCTAATTCATCTTGATCTCCATTCCTGATAACTACAAACAAACTTCATGAATAAATGGGTTGTAGCTGAGTGAGAAGGGATTGGGATGGTAATCATCATCCCCAAAAAGAAGCCACTCCTTCACTGTAGTTAAGGAGTTATGCAACTGTGCCATGGCAAGGAGTTCAAGTGTTCTTTGCCGATGAACCTCAGGGTCTTATTCATAAGCTAGGGAAGAAGCAATTGGGTGACTGATTGTCAAATCGGTGCCACTTCAACAGTTTAATGAGCGTTGTCCCAAACTGGTAGTGAACTAAGACCTTTAGTAGATGCAGAAAGTATTCAGACCTCTTCACTTTTTACATTATTTAATGTGTTGCAGCTTTGTGCTAAAGTCATATTGATTTACTTTTTCCTTCGTCAAGCAACATACACCAGAATGACAAAGCAGAATTTTAGAAATTTGTGCAAATAAAAAACTGAAATATTGACACAAATATTCAGACTCTTTACTCAGTACTTCCCTGAAGTCCGTTTAACACAATTACAACCTATAGTCTCCTTGGGTCTCATGTGTCAAGCTTCAGTCGCCTGGATTTGGAGTTTTTCCACCATTCTTCTCTGCAGATCCTGTCAAGCTCTGTCAGTCTGGATAGAGAGCATTTGTAGACGGATGTTTTCTGGTCTCCCTAAAATTGTTAGATTGGGTTCAAGTTTGAGCTCCCGTTGGGCAACTCAAGATTTCCAGCGCTGACACTAAGCCACTCCTGTGCTGTCTTTGCTTAATCCTACAACAGTTGACGCCTTCAGCCCAGTCTAAGTTCCAAAGCGCTCTGGAGCAGGCTTTCAATAGGGATATCGCTTTACTTCGCCCAGTTCAGTTTTCGTTCAACCCTGACTAGTCTCCCAATCCCGGATGCTTTCCCTGGAGATGTGGGTTTGCATCCCACTTCTGATGAATGGGACAGAGTTTTGGCTTTGAGGCTAAGGATCTGTGCAGGTACCTGGAAGTTGTCGGTTCAAATCCCCTTTAATGCCAAAGGAGACCTTACTCTGCTGGGCCCTTGAGCAAGGCCCTTAACCTGCAATTACTCCAGTGCCACTGTACAATGGTTGACCTTGCACTTTGACCCCAAGGGCTATGTGAAATCTAACAAATCCCTAATACAAGAAATTGTATAAGGCGAAATAAAGAACAAAAAAGAAAAAACATGCCTCACCAATGGAATGCTATTGTGCAAGTAATGAGTGGTGCCTGGTTTCCTTGAGACAAGATGCTAAACAAATCTTGATTCTTACAGTCTGAGAATCCTTTAGGCCTTTTTGCAAACTTCCAAGTGGGTTTCAGTGTGTCTGTTACTGAGAAGGGACTTCTGTCTGACCCCTCTGTCATAAAGCCCAAATTTGTATTGGGTGTCCTTCTAGAAGTTTCTTCCACCTCCACACAAATTCTCTGGAGCTGAGCTGGAGTGATCATCAAATTCTTAGTCACCTCTCTTACCATGGCCCTTCCCTACAATCTCTCAGTTTGGTCAGCTCTAGGAGGAATTATGGTTGTTCCAATCTCATTCCTTTTCACAATTACGGAGGTTACAGTGCTCTTGGGAACCTTCAGTGCTGCAGACATTTTTCTGTAGCCTTCTGAAAGCCTGGGCCTCAACACCATCCCATCTCTAAGCTCTGTAGGCAAATTCTTTGACCTCAAGGCTCTACTGTGAGACATTCTATAGACAGGTATGCACCTTTCCTAATTAGTTCAAGCAGTTGAATTGACCACAGGTGGACTCCAAACAAGAAATAGAAACATCTCAGTGATGATCAGTAGAATGGGATGCAACCAAGCTAGATTTCAGGTGTCTCGGAGGGTCCGAATACTTGTGACAATGTGATATTTTTTTAAGAAATTTGCAAAAATTTCTAAATCCTGGGGGAGTTGTCCAGTTGACGTTGTTTTAGCATATAGTTAGAAGGCTTCTTTGGAGTGTCCGATGAACGCTGTATAAGACATGGCCCACTGGAATAAGACTGAAGGGCAAACCCAGACCACTATGGAGGGAATTGCATGTATTGACTGGCCTGGAATACCCCAGTAAGTGGTGGAAGAAGTTATACAAGTTGGGTAAGCACAGCATAGGGTGCTGCTATCTTGATCTTCATTAGGATAGGTCTAGTGAAGGTGATGATGATAGTTGAGTATACATTAGTGATGATTTAGGCTTTAGAAAGACCTTAACTTCAGCTCAGCAACTTCAAAAATAATATTCCATGTTTAGGCCACTCTGTAACGCAGGTTGGGTGGGTGAGTGAGGTATGTGGTTTTGAGGGTGTTACGCCTAGCTGGCTTTCTTGTGCTTGTGTCAGTTGTTTAACCATAGAAGGCCTTGCATGCTTCTGAAAGCATAACCAAAAAGAACAATATCCCCTTTATCCTACAACTTCCTCAGTTTTGATCAAATGTAATGGATTCGTTTGTTTTTTTGTTTTTTTTATTATTTTAGTTAATTCACAGCACTGTTGTTGACACTGCAATCGTCTTCCCACACCGCCTGGGACCGCCTCACAAACGAGCCCTTAGAAATTTAATGGCAGACTACCTCAAGCGCATCATTCAGGACAATGGTAAGCCTTCTGTTTGTTTTGTCACCAGTGTGACGAGGTGTGGTATTCAAACTGTGCTGTTGTGGTAGTTCCTCTGTTGGTTATTTTATTCCACCAGTGCTATGTGGTTATAGCTAACTATGGTGTGTGTGTGCGTGAATGTTAAATGTGTCTGCTTTATGGCACCCCACATGTACAGCTTCATTTGCACATTGACAGCTGCCTTAAGCAAACTGAGACTTTGGTGTAGCTGCTTTATAGTTTACTACATGTATGGCTTTGCACATGGACACCTGAATCAAGGAAAGTAACTTACTAGTAACTAGCATTAGCAGGCCAAAGGATTGTCTTCAGACCAGAACATCACTCAACATCTGTGCCACGTGCCAAACCAGGTGCCTGTGTACTGTGCGATTTCTTTTCAACGGAGTCTTCTTCTAGCCCCTAACTTGTGTGAGAATATGGCAATCGCCCTTACTAGCTGCTCTTAAACACTATACCTTGGCCCATCCAAACAATATAAACTTGATCTGAAGGTTTGTTTTTTTTGATGAGGTCTTGGCTGGTATTTGATGTGTGCTTTAGTGCAATAAAGCAAAGCTCATAAAAACACAGTAAAACCAATAGTAGCAAAAGTATGAAATGTATTGAAATGAGTATTTTAAGAGTACTTTCTTTATGACAGTGATGATGATGATGAGCTGAAGAAGAAATTAATGCTGTTAAGAAACTATAAATAAACATATACGCCATCAGACAGGAGGAAGCTTCTTGTTATGTCTCTAATTCCTCTTCATGAAGAGGAAGCATCCTGTTACAGCAGTCTGACAAGGGATAATACCCTGAGCAGAGGTGTCAAAGGAATGGTCCTGAAGCAAAGACACACATACTTGTAGATAATTGAATTTACATAACAGTGTTAAATTATTGCTTACATACCATTTGATATTTACTCTGATTGGGTCAATAGCTTTCGTATAGTCTTGTCATTTACTCTGATTGGTTCATTGGCTTACACACCCAAATAACCAATCCAAATAAAAGTCTCATTCTACTACATTCTTGTTATTCTCAGTATCTCTGAAGTTCAGCTCTTTCCCTGTTATTGAATGTCTGCATGTGGCAAATGTCAAGTCTTACTGGGTAAATGATATAAGCCCATTTCTTAATCCACCAACTAGAACATTCTGTTTCTTACTTAACCATTTCAACAGTCTCTTCATGCTATTCTCCAAGACAAATGATATATAGTATACTGTATATACCATTTTCACACAGACAAGTCGGGGCTTGATTTTACCGTATCATTTCTGGTATTTTATAATGTCGGTCATATAAGTTGAATGCAGAAAACTCACGCTATTGGTCCAAGAGATTATGATATGCTAACGCCCACCTGAGAGAGTAACCACGGAGCACACTGCCCTTGTTTTCTGTGTATTGTGCCTACGTGACCACACGGTAATACCCAAACTGTTCTGAAGCGACATTTGCACCGTTTTGTGTTTTTTGTATCTCACATCCTCATACACCTTTATCGTAAGGGCATCCCTTATCTACATTGGAGTGTTCAATCAGAAGAAAATATGAAGCTGGTTTTAAATTAAAAATATTTGTTTAATTACAGTAGAAAACACAGTAAAACCAATAGTAGAAAAAGTATGAAATGTATTGAAATGAGTATTTTAAGATTACTTTCTTTATGACACTGATGATGATGATGATGAGCTGTAGAAGAAATTAATACTGTTAAGAAACAACAACATTTATTTCTATAGCACATTTTCATACAAATAATGCAGCTCAAAGTGCTTTACATGACGAAGAAAGAGAAAAAAGAGAAAATAAAAATTAGAATAAGGGAACACTAATTAACATAGAAAAAAAAGTAAGGTCCGATGGCCAGGGAGGACAGAAAAAACAAACAAAAAAAAAACTCCAGACGGCTGGAGAAAAAAAAAAAATAATAAAATCAGCAGGGGTTCCAGGCCACGAGACCACCCAGCCCCCTCTAGGCATTCTACCTAACATAAATGACCTCAATCAGTCCTCATGGTATTCAGGGTTCTCATGGAAGAACTTGATGATGATGGTCATGTGGACCTCTGGCCTTTAATCCATCAATGTAGGGACATCACGGTGCTTTGATCAGGTGGTGGTGCAGGTTGCCACCCCAGAAACCCAGAAAAAGAACAGAAAAGAAAGTAGGGGTTAGTACGGATTTTGGAGCCACCATGAATAATCGTGATAATTAATTGAATATACAAAGTATCAGGATTAAACTAAGATGAAGCTGTGAGAAAGCCATGTTGAAGTAATGTGTTTTCAGCAGTGTTTTAAAGTGCTCCACCGTATCAGCCTGGCAAATTCGTATTGGCAGGCTGTTCCAGATTTTAGGTGCATAAGAGCAGAAGGCCACCCGCCTCACCACTTCTATTAAGTTTAGCTCTTGGAATTCTAAGCAGACCCTCATTTGAAGATCTAAAGTTATGATTTGGAGTGTAAGGTGTAAAACATTCCAAAATATAAGATGGAGCGAGATTATTTAAGGCTTTGTAAAGTATAAGTAGGATTTTAAAGTCAATTCTAAATGACACAGGTAACCAATGTAGAGACATCAAAACTGGAGAGATGTGCTTGGATTTTGTTTTCCTAGTTAAGATTCTAGCAGCTTCATTCTGCACTCGTTGCAATCGATTTATGTCTTTTTTTTTTTTTGGGTAGTCCTGAGAGGGAGAGCGTTGCAGTAATCTAGTCGACTGAAAACAAAAGCATGGATTAATTTCTCAGCATCTTGCAATGTTATAAGGGGTCTAACTTTTGCTATATTTCTTAAGTGAAAAAATGCTGTCCTAGTGATCTGATTAATCAAACTATAAATAAACTATAAGCCATCAGATAGGAGGAAGCTTCTTGTTGTGTCTCTAATTCCTCTTCATGAGGAAGAGGCAGTCTGACAAGGGATAATACCCTGAGCAGAGGTGTCAAAGGAATGGTCCTGAAGCAATGACACACATACTTATAGATAATTGAATTTACATAACAGTGTTAAATTATTGCTTACATACCATTTGATATTTACTCTGATTGGGTCAATAGCTTTCGTATAGTCTTGTCATTTACTCTGATTGGTTCATTGGCTTACACACCCAAATAACCAATCCAAATGAAAGTCTCATTCTACTACATTCTTGTTATTCTCAGTATCTCTGAAGTTCAGCTCTTTACCTGTTATTGAATGTCTGCATGTGGCAAATGTCAAGTCTTACTGGGTAAATGATATAAACCAATTTCTTAATCCACCAACTAGAACATTCTGTTTCTTAACCATTTTAACAGTCTATTCATGCTATTCTCCAAGACAAATGATATATACTATATATACCATTTTCCCACGGATAAGTCGGGGCTTGATTTTACTGTATAATTTCTGGTATTTTATAATGTCAGTCGTATATGTCGAATGCGGAAAATTTACGCTATTGGTCCAAGAGATTATGATATGCTAACGCCCACCTGAGAGAGTCACCACGGAGCACACAGCCTTTTTTTTCCTATGTATTGTGCCTACATGACCACACGGTAATACCTGAACTATTCCGAAGCGACGTTTGCACTGTTTTGTGTTTTTTGTATCTCACACCCTCGTACACCTTTATCGTAAGGGCATCCCTTATCTTCATTGGAGTGCTCAATCAGAAGAAAGTATTAAATATTTGAAGTGGCGAAAGAAATTGGTAACTGCGCTGCTGCAGCAAAATTCGATGTGTCTGAGAAACTGGTGCGAGATTGGAGGAAGCAATGGGTTTTTTGAATGGGTATATAAATCGGGGTCTGATTTTTATGATGGATTTTTCAGGTTTCAAGACCCAACTTATACACGAGTATATACGGTATTTCTTTTTAATGTACACTGCACACCAAAACACTTTATGTGCAAAAGACTGTTACCCCCAAATAACGATATTACTCCTTGATCATTCCCTTTATTCTCTCACAGATCCCCCCCTTCAAGCCTGGGTGCATAACTGCTTAAAATGTTTCTTCACTCCACGGAAATCTTGTATCTGACAGTTTCAGTGGCAATGCAGATGTCTTGCCTGGGAGATGGTGCAGCTCTTCTCTCTCTGTGCATCCCAAACTTGAAGGTCTTACTCCACATGGAATTAACACTTAGTGTGTTCCCATGCACTTTAAGAACCCTATTATTCACAGAAGCCTTCTTTATGAAATGCCAGGTAAACCCTTATTACAATTAGAAAAATCAGGTCATTGTCCTCTGAGAAACTTGTCTGTCTGAGGTAGATTTCTCTCTGAATAATCAGATGATGTGACCATGTAATAAAACCTTAACCAGGTTACGGTAAAGCCACGGTTTTCAAACTGTGGTACGCGTACCACTGGTAGTACTTCAAGTCATGCCAAGTGGTACTCGTGTGGTCCTTTATTTCCCACAAATCGATGTTGCTAGAATGCCAATATGTTGCATATAATCATACAGTGGGTACGGAAAGTATTCAGACCCCCTTCAATTTTTCACTCTTTGTCATATTGCAGCCATTTGCTAAAATCATTTAAATTAATTTTTTCCCTCATTAATGTACACACAGCACCCCATATTGACAGACAAATAAAAGAATTTTTGAAATTGTTGCAGATTTATTAAAAAAGAAAAACTGAAATATCACATGGTCCTAAGTATTCAGACCCTTTGCTCAGTATTTAGTAGCAGCACCCTTTTGAGCTAATACAGCCATGAGTCTTCTTGGGAAAGATGCAACAAGTTTTTCACACCTGGATTTGGGGATCCTCTGCCATTCCTCCTTGCAGATCCTCTCCAGTTCTTTTATTAGCGCGGGCACCCATTTCCTTAATTAGTTTAATATCACTTTAATGTCATAATTATAGTCATTACAGTGATTATAGTGACTTTTTCTTCAAAACAACACGGGAGTAAATCAATGATTCATTGACAATGGTACTTGTTCAAAAAAGTTGGCGGTAAAGGATTTTGTAGTCTGTGCATGTATTCGCTTTGCATGTGTTTTCAGTGGCCACGGGTAGAAGAGTCCACAAAATACTGTAAATTTCCAGAGGCAAATGTTCTGGCAATTGGATTATTCCTTCTTCTGTCTCAAAATTTCAGAAATTGCTAAATTTATGATGATGAGCTGAATTTAGATAGATAGAAAGATCTTTATTGTCATTGTCACTTTTATTAAAGAACAACGAAACTGAAGGTACAGTCGACTCAGTGTGAGGCATACAGTGGTGTGAAAAACTATTTGCCCCCTTCCTGATTTCTTATTCTTTTGCATGTTTGTCACACAAAATGTTTCTGATCATCAAACACATTTAACCATTAGTCAAATATAACACAAGTAAACACAAAATGCAGTTTTTAAATGATGGTTTTTATTATTTAGGGAGAAAAAAAATCCAAACCTACATGGCCCTGTGTGAAAAAGTAATTACCCCCTTGTTAAAAAATAACCTAACTGTGGTGTATCACACCTGAGTTCAATTTCCGTAGCCACCCCCAGGCCTGATTACTGCCACACCTGTTTCAATCAAGAAATCACTTAAATAGGAGCTGCCTGACACAGAGAAGTAGACCAAAAGCACCTCAAAAGCTAGACATCATGCCAAGATCCAAAGAAATTCAGGAACAAATGAGAACAGAAGTAATTGAGATCTATCAGTCTGGTAAAGGTTATAAAGCCATTTCTAAAGCTTTGGGACTCCAGCGAACCACAGTGAGAGCCATTATCCACAAATGGCAAAAACATGGAACAGTGGTGAACCTTCCCAGGAGTGGCCGGCCGACCAAAATTACCCCAAGAGCACAGAGACGACTCACCCGAGAGGTCACAAAAGACCCCAGGACAACGTCTAAAGAACTGCAGGCCTCACTTGCCTCAATTAAGGTCAGTGTTCACGACTCCACCATAAGAAAGAGACTGGGCAAAAACGGCCTGCATGGCAGATTTCCAAGACGCAAACCACTGTTAAGCAAAAAGAACATTAGGGCTCGTCTCAATTTTGCTAAGAAACATCTCAATGATTGCCAAGACTTTTGGGAAAATACCTTGTGGACTGATGAGACAAAAGTTGAACTTTTTGGAAGGCAAATGTCCCGTTACATCTGGCGTAAAAGGAACACAGCATTTCAGAAAAAGAACATCATACCAACAGTAAAATATGGTGGTGGTAGTGTGATGGTCTGGGGTTGTTTTGCTGCTTCAGGACCTGGAAGGCTTGCTGTGATAGATGGAACTATGAATTCTACTGTCTACCAAAAAATCCTGAAGGAGAATGTCCGGCCATCTGTTCGTCAACTCAAGCTGAAGCGATCTTGGGTGCTGCAACAGGACAATGACCCAAAACACACCAGCAAATCCACCTCTGAATGGCTGAAGAAAAACAAAATGAAGACTTTGGAGTGGCCTAGTCAAAGTCCTGACCTGAATCCAATTGAGATGCTATGGCATGACCTTAAAAAGGCGGTTCATGCTAGAAAACCCTCAAATAAAGCTGAATTACAACAATTTTGCAAAGATGAGTGGGCCAAAATTCCTCCAGAGTGCTGTAAAAGACTCATTGCAAGTTATCGCAAACGCTTGATTGCAGTTATTGCTGCTAAGGGTGGCCCAACCAGTTATTAGGTTCAGGGGGCAATTACTTTTTCACACAGGGCCATGTAGGTTTGGATTTTTTTTTCTCCCTAAATAATAAAAACCACCATTTACAAACTGCATTTTGTGTTTACTTGTGTTATATTGGACTAATGGTTAAATGTGTTTGATGATCAGAAACATTTTGTGTGACAAACATGCAAAAGAATAAGAAATCAGGAAGGGGGCAAATAGTTTTTCACACCACTGTATAAGTTAAAAAGACAAGAAGAGAGAAAATAATAACAAACTGAATAGTAATAAAAGTACTTTACAAAATATACAAATTGCACTGGTTAAATGTACAAATTGCACTTGTTGACTTAAGGTCTATATTGCACATTGGGAGAATGATACGGAGCAGTTTTATTCTGAGTTCAGGGCCATGGTTGCTTTTGGATGAAAGCTGTTTTTAAGGCGGTTTCTCCTGGTTTTCATTGCTCTGTGTCTCTTGCCCAATGGCAAAAGCTGGAAGAGGCAATGACCGGGATGTGATGAGTCCTGTGAAATGTCTATTGCTTTTTTGCGGCATCGGGAGGTGTAGATTTGTTCGAGTGGGGAGGGTACAGCCAGTTTACAGTACTAAACTCACAAAACACAATCTCAAGAGCAGTAGGGTAGAGTAAAGTATTGTTCAGTCTCTGGATGGTCTTCTCAAATAGCATTTGCAGGAACTCCTATGTTGTTACCGCTTTCACTCACAGTTGGAGCCATTTCAACAGCCGAACTCTTATTGTTAATTTCTTGTGACTGCTCAAAATGTAATTGTGACCAAGCAGAATGAGAGTCATCAGCAATATGGTAAACATCTGCAGTTTTTTGCAGAAATGTTGGCTGGTATTTGATGTTTGCCGTTAAGAAAACTCAATACTTAAAATGTGGGGGGGGGGGGGGCGGCAGCTTCATTTATCTCACTATTTTTGTACCATCTAGCAGTTAAAACCAAACAATGCATCATAGGTGACTTCTCTTGATCTTTATCCCTCTTCTCTTTATGTTGATTGGTCGATAATCCCATTCATCTTGAAGCTGTTCATTAAAATGGAATTAAATTTCTGCTCCTGTTGGCCTGTTGCAATGACTTGCACAGGGTCACCTAGCGTGTCCCCTTTACATTACACACCAACGCTTTACTTTTGGGGCTAAAATCTGGGTATATGTATGTGTGTGCCCGTGCATACACACGACACACACCTGCACATCATCATTTGCACATCTCCTTTATAATTGTACTATTCTTCAACTTTGTATGAAGTTTTTCTTTCTATCCTATTCTATGTATGTTATTTGTATGTGGCATTGTGTTCTGTTTTCAGCAGCTCCAACTCTACCACGTCAAATTCTCATACATTAAGTAATGGCGAATAAAAGTGATTCTGACAAAAACCTGTTTAGATTCCACGCTAAAACTTTGCTTACACTAGAAACACAAAAGCAGTGCATGTACAAAATAAAATCAGATTTCTAAAACTGCACATATGCCATGTCCCGCATGTTTTTAGCCACTCCCCCTTCGTCTCCCACCAGTATCCATGTATGGCTTAAAAATACCATTTTTGAATATTCATGACCTATTCACCATATACAGTGGTGTGAAAAACTATTTGCCCCCTTCCTGATTTCTTATTCTTTTGCATGTTTGTCACACAAAATGTTTCTGATCATCAAACACATTTAACCATTAGTCAAATATAACACAAGTAAACACAAAATGCAGTTTTTAAATGATGGTTTTTATTATTTAGGGAGAAAAAAAATCCAAACCTACATGGCCCTGTGTGAAAAAGTAATTGCCCCCTTGTTAAAAAATAACCTAACTGTGGTGTATCACACCTGAGTTCAATTTCCGTAGCCACCCCCAGGCCTGATTACTGCCACACCTGTTTCAATCAAGAAATCACTTAAATAGGAGCTGCCTGACACAGAGAAGTAGACCAAAAGCACCTCAAAAGCTAGACATCATGCCAAGATCCAAAGAAATTCAGGAACAAATGAGAACAGAAGTAATTGAGATCTATCAGTCTGGTAAAGGTTATAAAGCCATTTCTAAAGCTTTGGGACTCCAGCGAACCACAGTGAGAGCCATTATCCACAAATGGCAAAAACATGGAACAGTGGTGAACCTTCCCAGGAGTGGCCGGCCGACCACAATTACCCCAAGAGCGCAGAGACGACTCATCCGAGAGGTCACAAAAGACCCCAGGACAACGTCTAAAGAACTGCAGGCCTCACTTGCCTCAATTAAGGTCAGTGTTCACGACTCCACCATAAGAAAAAGACTGGGCAAAAACGGCCTGCATGGCAGATTTCCAAGACGCAAACCACTGTTAAGCAAAAAGAACATTAGGGCTCGTCTCAATTTTGCTAAGAAACATCTCAATGATTGCCAAGACTTTTGGGAAAATACCTTGTGGACTGATGAGACAGAAGTTGAACTTTTTGGAAGGCAAATGTCCCGTTACATCTGGCGTAAAAGGAACACAGCATTTCAGAAAAAACATCATACCAACAGTAAAATATGGTGGTGGTAGTGTGATGGTCTGGGGTTGTTTTGCTGCTTCAGGACCTGGAAGGCTTGCTGTGATAGATGGAACCATGAATTCTACTGTCTACCAAAAAATCCTGAAGGAGAATGTCCGGCCATCTGTTCGTCAACTCAAGCTGAAGCGATCTTGGGTGCTGCAACAGGACAATGACCCAAAACACACCAGCAAATCCACCTCTGAATGGCTGAAGAAAAACAAAATGAAGACTTTGGAGTGGCCTAGTCAAAGTCCTGACCTGAATCCAATTGAGATGCTATGGCATGACCTTAAAAAGGCGGTTCATGCTAGAAAACTCTCAAATAAAGCTGAATTACAACAATTTTGCAAAGATGAGTGGGCCAAAATTCCTCCAGAGTGCTGTAAAAGACTCATTGCAAGTTATCGCAAACGCTTGATTGCAGTTATTGCTGCTAAGGGTGGCCCAACCAGTTATTAGGTTCAGGGGGCAATTACTTTTTCACACAGGGCCATGTAGGTTTGGATTTTTTTTTCTCCCTAAATAATAAAAACCACCATTTACAAACTGCATTTTGTGTTTACTTGTGTTATATTTGACTAATGGTTAAATGTGTTTGATGATCAGAAACATTTTGTGTGACAAACATGCAAAAGAATAAGAAATCAGGAAGGGGGCAAATAGTTTTTCACACCACTGTACATTTGGCCATGTTCCTGAGACATCTTTACTACAAACCATGGGAGAGAACAGAAAACAAGTCTTATTTAAATGTGAACTTGAGATATTACTTGCATCTGGTGGAATTTAAGGAGTGGCCACAAGGTCTGCCCCCCACCTTTCCCCCCTTCATGAACACCTTATGCTATTAAAATATGACTCAAATAAAGGGTACTTTTAACTCAGTTATTAAAGATCACACTTGATGTAAATATGTTAATCAGTGAATTAGGCACAGGGTGCATTTCTGTCTCTTAGTATGGAGTCTGGTGGACACCTCAGGTGCTCATTCTGTGGAGTTTGTAGGTGGGTCTGCATGACCTTCCCTGTTTTTTTCCCCCACAGTCCTAAGACCTGCACATTCAGTGAATTTCTGATGTTAAATCGTGTGTGTGTGTTCACCCTGTCCAGGGATTGTTCCTGCCTTTGCCTGTTGCTTGCTGCCGTGGATAATCAGGTTTAGAGGATGGATGGATCAATGAATGCTGTAATCCACGGGTGTCAAACTCCAGTCCTGGAGGGCATCAGTGGCTGCAGGTATTCATTCTAACCATTTTCCTCATTAGTGACCAATGTTTGCTGCTAATTAACTTCTTTTGCCTTAGTTTTACTTAACTTGACTCAGGCCCCTTGGTTGTCTTTTTCCTTAGTTAGCAGCCAAACAATAATGAGACACAAAACAAGCCACCACATGACCAGCTCACCTGTGCCCATCACACAGTATCTAAAAATAAAGAAAGGTGAAGGTCTCAGTAAGGTTGATCTCTCAGATCACCCAAACATTTTGATGGCGTTCTTAGAAAAAAAACAGAAAAATCAACAGTTTTGGAAAAGTCTGCTGTGGCAGAATGAGAGAAGCAACAAGCCATTGAATTAAATATCTGGTTTAATTAACAGCAAAAATCGGCCTCTCATTCAGAGATTGATTTGGAGTTTGAAATCCCAGTTTAGCTGGTCATGTGTCAGCTTGTTTCACATCTCATTTCTGTTTGGCTGTGATTTAATGAAATAAAGAATCAATTCAGAGGACTGAATCCTTAAAAACAGGCCAATTAAAATGAACAGAAAAGGAGTTAATTAGCAGTGACACCCATGCTATAATCTCTCCTGCCCAAAGCAATTCACACTTGCAGGTCACCGATCCTGAACACCAATACAGTTTCGATTACAGGTTAGTTTACTCCTTCATATTCAACTTGAGTTTGGTTTATTCAGCATTTTCCTCTTTTACAGGTCCGAAAGACACTCCTGTTGGCAAACAGATCTCAGTACCAGCCTGCCTGTTCAAACAGCAATAAACTAAGTTGCACTCAAGCGTTATGCTATCCATACATTTTCTTATCTTTTATAAATAAGAACATGCGTATTTTGCTACAAATAAAACACGTCGACAAACAAACATAACAGAGGTGGTATTTGAATCCTTTTTTGTGATGATGTCTGACTTACAAGCCGATTTAGACATCCATCCTCTTCGAGTTGTGTGCTGAATTGCAGAGATCTCCATGCAAAAATCATGTGATCCCGGTGCCAGTACAGGTTTAGAAGAACCGAATTTAAAAGATGGATGGACATCAGAGCATGACTGATGTGTCCTTAAAACATGCAATCCAAATGAGATTTTCTGTTCGCTTAATTTTCCTGCCACCTGGAGCTGTTAAAATGCTAACACCAAAAAAAATATGTGCAGGACTTATAGGTGGTCAAAACTTTCCATAACGTGTAAGCCAATTTCCACGCTAAACTCAGATTTTAAAAAATTTCCTGATGTTTGCATACTAAATGGTGTGTGCATATTTCTGGGCGGCCCTCCCTGTGTGGAGTTTGCGTGTTCTCCCCGTGTCTGCGTGGGTTTCCTCCTGGTGCTCCGGTTTCCTCACACAGTCCAAAGTCCCTGGTGTGTGTGTGTGTGTGTGTGTGCTCTGCAGTGAGCTGGTGCCCTGCCCGGGGTTTGTTTCCTGCCTTGCGCCCTGTGTTGGCTAGGATTGGCTCCAGCAGACCCCCGTGACCCTGTAGTTGGGATATAGCGGGTTGGATAATAGATGGATGGATATTTCTTGGCGTAATCAACTTTTATACATGAGGGCCCTTTTGTCTGTATATGAGCCACAAATTCTGTACATAACCTGTATCATACAGCATCGAGATCACATCCAAATAACCCAGAGATTGAAATTCTGTTTAAATCGGTCACTTCTTCACAGGTTTGTTCACTTAACATTCCATTATGCTCCATGTGTGATAATGCTGGACAGCATCCTGTGTGATGAGCTAAAGAGGAGAGTCATAAAAGTGTGGACCTCAACTTCTGAGATTTTGTATGGAAGAATGGCTTCATTAAGCATTAGAGGGGGAAAACCTCGGTGTGTGGGGCTGCACAATTTAATGAAGAGGTGCCAATAATTGTGACACCGATATATGGAGGAAAAAAAAATTGGTTTTAGATGAGAATTTCTTCTTCCTTTTAGTTATTTTATTTCAATTAAGAGTTAGATTTTTGATTAACATTTTGAATTAAGGATGAAGGGAGTAAACGATAAAGACATTGTTTCAAAGCCAGTTTTGCTTTATTTGCCAGCTAGGTATCTAAGAGGGGTTGAAATAGTAAGTAATCAACGTAGATTTTAGCATTAGCAACATCTATTGGAATGTATTTTGTAAAGCATGTAGTAATAAAATGGCATTGCATTTAATGTACAGGGCGCCATTCTCCACACCTTCTGGGAATGTCCCACCATTCTTTGGGCTTCCATTGCTACGGCCCTCCCCTCCATCTTATCTGTGCCTATTTCCGTGCTCTCCTACTACTCTACTTTTATTAGATTTTTCTACTCTTTCTTTTTCTCTTCACTACCAGCACATTATTTCATTGGCCACAATAGCAGCCAGTTTCTCTCTAATAGTTTCCCAATGGGAGGATCCTGAACCTGTCACTTTCTCAGTCTGCAAGTCCTCTTTTTACAATATTGCTCCACTAGAATTGTCAGCTGTGCAGATTATTAGGGTGCTTGCCTTGCGCATGCTTATCAGTAAATGGGAAAACACCATCTCCCTGATCAAACCATGGCTGATGCCGTGATTTCTATTTGACTCTATTTGGTTTTAATTTCTGTGCCCACTCGGCCTCTGGGACTTGTCAGTGACCTGCGTGTTTTATCTGTTTGAATGTTTAAATAGCTCTGGGATGGAGTGGGTTTTGGTTGGTTGCCAATGTGTTTGTTTTCCCCCTAAAAAAATGTACACATGAAAAGTCTTTTTTCCTTTTATTTACAATTTATTTATTATTGCCTTACTATTTGATTTTGACATCAATAAAAATTGATTTGAAAAAAAAAAAAATGCATTGCATTTGTGATTCCAACAGATGGTGTTTCACAAGCATTAGCACTGCTTTTATGGATCACATACCAAATCAAGTATACAGTGGGGCAAAAAAGTATTCAGTCAGCCACCAATTGTGCAAGTTCTCCCACTTAAAAAGATGAGAGAGGCCTGTAATTTTCATCATAGGTAGACCTCAACTATGAGAGACAAAATGAGGAAAACAAAATCCAGAAAATCACACTGTCTGATTTTTAAAGAATTTATTTGCAAATTATGGTGGGAAAAAAAGTATTTGGTCAATAACAAAAGTTCATCTCAATACTTTGTTATATACCCTTTGTTGGCAATGACAGAGCTCAAACGTTTTCTGTAAGTCTTCACAAGGTTTTCACACACTGTTGCTGGTATTTTGGCCCATTCCTCCATGCAGATCTCCTCTAGAGCAGTGATGTTTTGGGGCTGTCGCTGGGCAACACGGACTTTCAACTCCCTCCAAAGATTTTCTATGGGGTTGAGATCTGGAGACTGGCTAGGCCACTCCTTCGTTACCCGGGTGGTGTGTTTGGGATCATTGTCATGCTGAAAGACCCAGCCACGTTTCATCTTCAACACCCTTGCTGATGGAAGGAGGTTTTCACTCAAAATGTGACGATACATGGCCCCATTCATTTTTTCCTTTACACGGATCAGTCGTCCTGGTCCCTTTGCAGAAAAACAGCCCCAAAGCCTGATGTTTCCACCCCCATGCTTTATAGTAGGTATGGTGTTCTTTGGATGCAACTCAGCATTCTTTCTCCTCCAAACACGACGAGTAGAGTTTTTACCAAAAAGTTGTATTTTGGTTTCATCTGACCATATGACATTTTCCCAATCCTCTTCTGGATCATCCAAATGCTCTCTAGCAAACTTCAGACGGGCCTGCACATGTACTGGCTTAAGCAGGGGGACACGTCTGGCACTGCAGGATTTGAGTCCCTGGCGGCGTAGTGTGTTACTGATGGTAGCCTTTGTTACTTTGGTCCCAGCTCTCTGCAGGTCATTCACTAGGTCCCCCCGTGTGGTTCTGGGATTTTTGCTCACCGTTCTTGTGATCATTTTGACCCCACGGGGTGAGATCTTGCGTGGAGCCCCAGATCGAGGGAGATTATCAGTGGTCTTGTATGTCTTCCATTTTCTAATAATTGCTCCCAAAGTTGATTTCTTCACACCAAGCTGCTTACCTATTGCAGATTCAGTCTTCCCAGCCTGGTGCAGGTCTACAATTTTGTTTCTGGTGTCCTTTGACAGCTCTTTGGTGTTGGCCATAGTGGAGTTTGGAGTGTGACTGTTTGAGGTTGTGGACAGGTGTCTTTTATATTGATAATGAGTTCAAACAGGTGCCATTAATACAGGTAACGAGTGGAGGACAGAGGAGCCTCTTACAGAAGAAGTTACAGGTCAGTGAGAGCCAGAAATCTTGCTTGTTTGTAGGTAACCAAATATTTATTTTCCACCATAATTTGCAAATAAATTCTTTAAAAATCAGACAATGTGATTTTCTGGATTTTTTTTTCTCATTTTATCTCTCATAGTTGAGGTATACCTATGATGAAAATTACAGGCCTCGCTCATCTTTTTAAGTGGGAGAACTTGCACAATTGGTGACTGACTGAATACTTTTTTGCCCCACTGTATATTCTTCCCAATGCTACAGGCTGCAGAGATACCTGACTCGACCAAATGGCATACAACAGACATATGCGCTGCATTTGTCATTTTAACAGATGGCACATTGCAAAACAGTTGCAGTAATGCATTTTATTGCTGCAAATGTTTGTAATGTGACATTTGTCTGCCTTTGTTGTATGCCATTTGGTAGAATCGGGTATCTCTGCATCCCGGAGCTTCAGGGTGGACATACACTTGATTTGGTTTGGGATTCATAAAAGTTGTGTTAATGTTTGAGACGCACCATCTGTTGGAATTACTAATGAAACGCATTTTATTACTATAAATGCATGTGATGCACCATGTGTTGGAATGACAGTGTGAATGAGAATTCAACTGCTTGCAAGTTACTAAGGGTTAAAAGCTGACAAAGCTGTTTTGCTGTAACGGCAGTTTATTCATACAGGCGTCTGTCGTAAGACAGGGTGCAGTAAGCTGAGGACCTAGGACATCTTCCTCTATAGGGACATGTCTGTTAGACAGATGTCCTTCTTTAGGGCCTCATCTGCAACATCCACCAAACAAACGGTTGGCCGATTTGTGCCATATAAAATGAAATGCTTAGGTAAACGATATTATGTATTTTGATAAGTAAGGGGAAGGAGGAAAACAATAAAAGCTGACTGAAAAGGGAAATCTGCGCTTGCAATGCATGAATCCTATGTGCTCACCAGTGACTAAATTAAGATTGATTGATTGATTGAGCTATTCCTGTCTTCCTCTGGGGTTACTTCCACAACAGACATACAACCTGACGGACAGACAGACACACTTTTTATTACGGTGAATATTAGTGCCACCCGTAGTGGAGGGTACTGTTTGTGTTAATTATATGCCCTAAAAGGGCAGGAGTGTTACAAACACGGGATTCTATATTTTCTTACTTCCAATGCATTAAGAATTTTTTCTTTTTATTTTCTTTTTCCCCCCATGCATTGTGTGGAACAGTGGAAGGACACGATTCTAGCGAGGATGCCAGAGCTTGTATGGAGCTGATGCTCTGGAAGATGAAGGAGGATGCAAAAGTGATGAGATGATGCTCCTTCCGCTTTGACAATGACATAACAGAAAAGACGAAAGAAGAATTAAAAAGGAACGTTGACGCAACTCGGACGTAAAGCTGCGGATGGTAATGCACTTAGACATGCGGCTCAAGGAGTAGCGGGCAGAGAGGCACAAGAATGTGTGAGGCCTTTCTGGAAAAGGAAAACTTGAAATCTGCGGAATGAGGTTGGCTCAACCTGCCCCACCCAGGGGGGGGGGGGACACCTGGAGCTCCTTGCTTGGGATCCCGATGGGGTGACAGATGCTGTTTGGGAGGTGACACAGTAAAGCAGGGTTGTGTTGTTGTGTCCCCTTTTATAATATTATTGGCATTATTTCTTTGTTAAATTGCCTTTAAGGTGCCACTTATGTTACAAAGTCTGAAAGAGAAATGTTAACACAAAAAAGAAAATCGTTAAAGCCATCATATTAAAGAAAAGACTCGAGCAGTTAGTTTTGACAAACAAGCCAAAGAAAGGTAAAATATTTGTTCATTTGTTTGTTTCGAAGATGAAGGTAACACTGATTTACAACGCTTGGCCTCTGAGAGACGGTTGCTGGCCCGAGCCCACGTAAATATTTATTCGAAATTTTGTGTATGGATCTCAGAGATCTGGTACTAATTGATGAGATGTGATCATCGGCTCTTAGAATTACTAATGTTATTTAAAAAATATGAACAAGTAAACGGTGACAGCTATCATTTCACCAAACCTAATGTGCATCTTCTTCACAGATCCAGACAAGTCAAGTCTCGGCACTACAAAAAACCCTGAGGGTTTGCCAGAGTACACCCGTTCATCATAATCGAGCAAAAACCTACAGGTAGGGTGGAAAAGGGGGGGGGGGGGGGGGGCATGGGGGTGGTCTGGTTACTACTACCTGCTAAGAGCAATTTTACATTAGTGGGAGGCTGGCCAGGTGTTGAGCAGCGTAACTTTAAAGTGGAGATGTTGAGGCGATGCGCCCGTAGGACTTGAGGACCAGGGCCGCCACTCCACTACACTCCACCCCCTTCCGTGTCTCTTTGGGGTAAGAGGATGGGTTATGGGCGAGCACGACGTCATGTGATCACTTTAGTGACAGTGCCCCCTAAACTGGGTGAGAGTCTCCGCACCCTCCTCTGCTAATCTAAGCAAACCGAAGAAAAAAAAGTGTGACTGGAGCTCAAATATCACGAGACGAGATTCTAAAATATGCCTGCAATGAGGAGGCCAGTTGACGTGTAAATATAATGTAACATAATTTCTGTTTTTTTTTTTTTTTATGTTTCTATGTGTTTTTTTTTTTTTTAATTAAAACCCAAATATCCTTTAGTCTTTGCTTTGATGTGTTTTATTTTTTTATTTTTTCGTTAATCTATTAGGCTCTTAAGATTTCCGGTCTCTCTTTTCGCCGGTTTACAAAATGAATGCCTGCAGAGTCAAATTCAGGACCTAAGTTATACTTGACACATTCAGCGGTTGCCTGTTAAGGCCACGTAACGAAAACGGCGTCTGCTGCGTATGGTAAATGTGCTGCACATGAAAATTAGACGTGGCAGCCTTGTACCCAAAATGGTGAATTTGAAGGAGAGGCTGGTTACGTGGCTGCCAGAATTGATGAACGAAAGGCGCACTGTGACACAACAGGTCATCACAACGCAAAAGACGGCCTGCAAAAATGCATCTGCTCATCATGTACTCTCCCAGTGAAACGTTTTAGAAAACATCCGTTTTTCTTCAAAAGTAATCAGTTGAAACTCAATGAATGACTTAACGTGCTGACAAGTATGCAGTAAACTGTCAGAGGGCGGCACGATGGCACAGTGGGTAGCGCTGCTGCCTCACAGTAAGGAGACCTGGGTGTTCACTTCCCGGGTTCTCCCTATGTGGAGTTTACATGTTCTCCCCGTGTCTCCATGGGTTTCCTCCCACAGTCCAAAGACATGCAGGTTAGGTGGATTGGCGATCCTAAATTGTCCCTAATGTGTGTGCTTGGTGGGTTTTTGTGTGTGTGCCCTGCAGTGGGCTGGCACCCTGCCCAGGGTTTGTTTCCTGCCTTGCGCCCTGTATTGGCTCCAGCAGACCCCCCGTGACCCTGTAGTTAGGATATAGCAGGTTAGATAATGGATGGATGGATGGATGGTTATCCGCCTTTACTGTCCAGTCCTGGAACATCACAACTAAAACACGGGACGTGCTGAATGAAAACAGTTTTCAGATTTGGAGTCGGCAAGTGAAACCTGTTAAAGTAAAGGTGAATGAGTCCCGGTAGCAAAACGCTTGTTGACCAGTGATTTTACTACTAATTAACTTCTTTTGAATTTGTTTTAATTGACTTGCTCTTGAAGACTCTGACCCAATAATTGCTTCTTTTTCCTTAATTATCAGCCAAAAAGTAGTGAGATGGCACAGTGGTAGCACTGCTGCCTCGCAGTTAGGAGACCTGGGTGTTCGCTTCCCGGGTCCTCCCTGCATGGAGTTTGCATGTTCTCCCCGTGTCTTCGTGGGTTTCCTCCCACAGTCCAAAGACATGCAGGTTAGGTGCATTGGTGATCCGAAATTGTCCCTAGTGTGTGTGTGTGTGCCCTGCGGTGGGCTGGCACCCTGCCCGGGGTTTGTTCCTGCCTTGTGCCCTGTGTTGGCTGGGATTGGCTCCAGTAGACCGCCGTGACCCTGTAGTTAGGATATAGCAGGTTAGATAATGGATGGATGGATTGTTATCCGCCTTTACTGTCCAGTCCTGGAACATCACAACTAAAACATGGGACGTGCTGGATGAAAATGGTTTTCAGATTTGGAGTCGGCAAGTAAAACCTGTTAAAGTAAAGGTGAATGACTCCCAGTAGCAAAATGCTTGTTGACCAGTGATTTTACTACTAATTAACTTCTTTTGAATTTGTTTTAATTGACTTGCTCTTGAAGACTCTGACCCAATAATTGCTTCTTTTTTCTTAATTAGCAGCCAAACAATAGTCAGATGGTGGCACGGTGGCGCAGTGGCAGTGCTGCTGCCTCGCAGTAAGGAGACCCGGGTTCGCCCCATGTTCTCCCCGTGTTTCCATGGGTTTCTTCCCACAGTCCAAAGACATGCAGGTTAGGTGCATTGGCGATCCTAAAATTGTCCCAAGTGTGTGTGTGTCTTGCGGTGGGCTGGCGCCCTGCCCGGGGTTTGTTCCTGCCATGTGCCCTGTGTTGGCTGGGATTGGCTCCAGCAGACCCCCCCCCCGTGACCCTGTGTTAGGATACAGCGGGTTGGACAATGACTGGCTGACTAAACTGACAGAAGTTTAAATTTAAAGTTTAGGTTTATTGTCAGAATATTACAAATGTACCTGCATCAGAGCACAACTAATAATTTACAACCTTACTGATGTTCTGCAGCAATTCAAGTAAATGAAGCCTTGCAAATTAAACAACACAATTTGCACAGGTGTCCCAACTTGTGTTGATTACTTACAAACTCTCTGTGTGTCTTAAAGCAGAGTTGGAACAGACTGTGTTGCTACACCCTCTGGAGTACAACTAGGACAATACGAGGTGAGACACAGAAATAACCGGACTGGGCTCGAGGTTTTCCTGGAAAATCGTCTGGGGGTCGGCTGGACGTGAATCATAGAACTATATCCCCTCCTAAACGCTCTCTCAAACCGCCGACCGGCTAGTTATATCCTGTGAATATCCCAGTCAGTATTTTGCTACACGAGTTGCCGCGATAATGTCGGGTGAAAAAATCGAATAGCGAATCAACATCAAATTTCTCTCGAATTTTCACTTTTTCACTAAAGCAGTTTTTGACTGACTAAAGCATTCCTGTCCTCCATTATCCTCCCTGTTTGCCCGATTTAGCTCCCTGTGATTTTCACTTGTTCCTGAAAATCAAAAGTGACCTGAAGGGAACTCGTTTTTCTTCAATGGGTGAAGTGAAGATAGAAACAGCAAGCCTGTTGAAGAGCCTCAAGCAAGAAGACTTTCAGCTCTGTTTCAATCAATGGACGATACGTATGGAGCGGTGCAGAGATCGGGAGGGGGAGTACAGAGAAGGTGACAATGTTCAGAATGCTGTCATTCATCAGTAAATATTTTTGTTTTTTACCAATCTGGTTATTTTTGTGTCCCACCTTGTATTCCAGTGATAATGACAATTAACAAATGAAATCAGATCGAGCGTTCTTACCCTTCGAAGTGTAGGCCTTCCATTTAGAGAAACTGCTAACAAAATCCCAAGTGTCGGTAAGTCCAGCGGTGTCACAATCCAAAGGTAACTGGAAGAACCTCTGATAGGAGGAGATCTGGAAGAGCTGAAGTCACCGGCCAATCAGAAGACAAGTTTCTGAGGGTCACTGATCACAGGCCCCTCCCAGCACAACAGCATCACGCACAGCCGACAAAAGCAAATGTCAGTTTGTACTGTGAAGAGGAGACTTGGGGCTGACAGGGCGAGTGGCAGGAAGAAAGCCATTCCTTTAGACCAGGGGTCCTCAGTCACAGTCCTGGAGGGCCGCGGTGGCTGCAGGTTTTTGTTCTAACCCAGTTGCTTAATTAGAAAGCAATTCTTGCCAATAATTTAATTTCATGGCTTGCTAGTGCTTTAACTCTGCTATGTCAGCTCATTCTCATATCCTAGATGTTCTTCCCCTTTCTAAGGATATCATCCAAATGATTTGAAGGCTAAAATGGAGGAGTAATTCTCAGTCCTTTACTTTTTTCTCTTCACTTTCCTTCCAAGTATTTAATTAAACCCAATAGTGCACAATAAATACACACAGGAGTCAATGGTAACAAGATAAATGGAGAACTGCTGGTCTCTCTTGTCATCTGCATGTTATTGCTAATTAGGAGCCATTAAAAACAGAGTACAGCTGTTTAAGACTAAAATAAGCAATAAGGGTTCAAAATCGTAACGAGAGAGACGACTAAAGTGAAGAAGTGCTACTTGAGCAATAAGAGCTTCTTATTAAGCAATTGGGTTGGAGCAAAGTGGGTTTAGACCAGGGGTCCCCCAACTCCGGTCCTGGAGGACCATCGTGGCTGCGGGTTTTCATTCCAACCCTTTTCTCAATGAGTGACCTGTTTTTGCTCCTCATAAACTTCTTTTGAATTTATTTGAATGGACTTACTGTTGAAGACTCGGACCCCTGAATTGTTTCTTTGTCCTTAATTAGTAGCCAAACAATAACGAGATACAAAATGAGCCAAAACAACTGGTGTCCATCACACAATATCTGAAAATAAAGAATGATGAAGGTCTTAGGAATGTTCATCTGGTTCAGGTCCTCGGAACATTTTAACGGTGCTCTTAGAAAAAGGGAAAAATCAACAGTTTCGGAAATGTCTGCGATTGCACCACGAGAGCAGCAACAAGCCATGGAACTAAAGAACGAGTTTAATGAACGACGAGACTCGACGCCTAATTAAGCAAGTGATTGCAGTGAAATTGGAGTCTGAGGCCCTGACGTAGTTGGTCTTCTGTTGGCTCCGTCACTTCACGTTTCATTTCTGTTTTAAGGAAAGAAATGAAGAAAGTCTGGGGAACAAATCTTAAAGAAACGAGTCCACTAAAATGAAAGGAAAAAGGAGTTAATTAGCAGCACAAAAAAGGGGTTAGAATGAAAACCTTCAGCCACGGTGGTCCACCAGGACTGGAGTTGGCAACCTCTGCCTTAAAAGGACAAAATGGAGGCTGGAAATACCAGCTGTGGACTACTGCAGTCTTACGGGCCGATGAAACCAAGTTGGAAACTTTGCTTCATCACGCAGGGTGTTGGTGGTGACGGTGACGGTGACGGTGACGGTTCCTCAGTGTGTGAACCCAACTGTCAGACATGGAGGAGGAAGTGGGATGATTTGGGTTATTTTTTTTGCAGGAGGCAGAGTTGGTGATTTGCAGAGTGACTGGCATTCTGAATCTCAAGAGTTACCACAGTTTGGCTCTTATATCAGTTCAAGGTGCAGGCTTCATTTGATTAATCAAAAATGGGAATTGTGACGATGCGGGTTTGCTGCATGCGCCCATCGTCTGTCCAGGAGCCCTTGAACCCTCAACACCGTCGGTAATGTCACCGATGAGCTCGGCAGTGAGGCACAACAAATGGAGCAAGGGGCTGGTGGAAAAGAGTGCCAAGTGTTTTTATTAAAAAACAACAAAAACAAAGTGTCCAAATCAATAGATAAAGTGCAGTGCTGTGGTGGGCTGGCGCCCTGCCCGGGGTTTGTTTCCTGCCTTGCGCCCCGTGTTGGCTGGGATTGGCTCCAGCAGACCCCCGTGACCCTGTAGTTAGGATGTAGCAGGTTGGATAATGGATGGAATATAATATGATTTATTGAGCCCTCTTAATCCAGTTTTGGTGTAACAGTCTTGGTGGCACTATTAGGCACAAGGCAAGAACCTACTGTACTGTATTTGGATGGGACACTATTTCATTGTAAGACACATATTAAATTATTAATAATAATAAATAATAATAATGGCTCCAGCAGACCACTGTGACCCTGTAGTTAGGATATAGCTGGTTGGATAATGGATGGATAAAGTGCAGAGCTTTCAAAATCTTTAAATAAATAATCCACAAACACTAAGTCACTTTTCATAACCACTTGCACTAATAATCTGTTGTTTTATTATACAGTGGTGTGAAAAACTATTTGCCCCCTTCCTGATTTGCATGTTTGTCACACAAAATGTTTCTGATCATCAAACACATTTAACCATTAGTCAAATATAACACAAGTAAACACAAAATGCAGTTTGTAAATGGTGGTTTTTATTATTTAGGGAGAAAAAAAAATCCAAACCTACATGGCCCTGTGTGAAAAAGTAATTGCCCCCTGAACCTAATAACTGGTTGGGCCACCCTTAGCAGCAATAACTGCAATCAAGCGTTTGCGATAACTTACAATGAGTCTTTTACAGCGCTCTGGAGGAATTTTGGCCCACTCATCTTTGCAAAATTGTTGTAATTCAGCTTTATTTGAGGGTTTTCTAGCATGAACCGCCGCCTTTTTAAGGTCATGCCATAGCATCTCAATTGGATTCAGGTCAGGACTTTGACTAGGCCACTCCAAAGTCTTCATTTTGTTTTTCTTCAGCCATTCAGAGGTGGATTTGCTGGTGTGTTTTGGGTCATTGTCCTGTTGCAGCACCCAAGATCGCTTCAGCTTGAGTTGATGAACAGATGGCCGGACATTCTCCTTCAGGATTTTTTGGTAGACAGTAGAATTCATGGTTCCATCTATCACAGCAAGCCTTCCAGGTCCTGAAGCAGCAAAACAACCCCAGACCATCACACTACCACCACCATATTTTACTGTTGGTATGATGTTCTTTTTCTGAAATGCTGTGTTCCTTTTACGCCAGATGTAACGGGACATTTGCCTTCCAAAAAGTTCAACTTTTGACTCATCAGTCCACAAGGTATTTTCCCAAAAGTCTTGGCAATCATTGAGATGTTTCTTAGCAAAATTGAGACGAGCCCTAGTGTTCTTTTTGCTTAACAGTGGTTTGCGTCTTGGAAATCTGCCATGCAGGCCGTTTTTGCCCAGTCTCTTTCTTATGGTGGAGTCGTGAACACTGACCTTAATTGAGGCAAGTGAGGCCTGCAGTTCTTTAGACGTTGTCCTGGGGTCTTTTGTGACCTCTCGGATGAGCCGTCTCTGCGCTCTTGGGGTAATTGTGGTCGGCCGGCCACTCCTGGGAAGGTTCACCACTGTTCCATGTTTTTGCCATTTGTGGATAATGGCTCTCACTGTGGTTCGCTGGAGTCCCAAAGCTTTAGAAATGGCTTTATAACCTTTACCAGACTGATAGATCTCAATTACTTCTGTTCTCATTTGTTCCTGAATTTCTTTGGATCTTGGCATGATGTCTAGCTTTTGAGGTGCTTTTGGTCTACTTCTCTGTGTCAGGCAGCTCCTATTTAAGTGATTTCTTGATTGAAACAGGTGTGGCAGTAATCAGGCCTGAGGGTGGCTACGGAAATTGAACTCAGGTGTGATACACCACAGTTAGGTTATTTTTTAACAAGGGGGCAATTACTTTTTCACACAGGGCCATGTAGGTTTGGATTTTTTTTCTCCCTAAATAATAAAAACCATCATTTAAAAACTGCATTTTGTGTTTACTTGTGTTCTATTTGACTAATGGTTAAATGTGTTTGATGATCAGAAACATTTTGTGTGACAAACATGCAAGAGAATAAGAAATCAGGAAGGGGGCAAATAGTTTTTCACACCACTGTATCTGTTATAGTTTTAGTTATAGTTGTTTGTTGCTTTGCACAAATTAGTTATACAGTTATAATACAAACTATTAGTTATAGTTATTTGTTACTTTGTTTAGAGTTATTTTGTTATTCTGTTTGCACTATTACTACTGATCTTTTTAACTCTTTTCTACCTTATCTTTATTCCTCTTGTTGCACTGAGCATGTATATGACAAAAGAATTTCCCTCGGCATAAATAAAGTTCTTATCTAATCTAAAACAAGTGCTGAAGTGGAGGTTGAAAACACCATAGGAAAAAAATCCTTTAAAACGAGGTTAAAACAACGCCAGACGCAGTCCCTTAAAAACAACACAAAGCCTGGTGCTTCTTTTACCTGGCGGCTCTCCTGCTTCTCCCACCTGGGCCCCGCAGCAGGAGAGTCGCTCGTCTGCAGCAGCTGACCTTCTCTCCGCTCATCATGGCTAGAGGCCTCCCGATCCCTGGCTTCGGTCGCGCCCTCACCACACCGAGACTTGGCTTCCCTGGCAACCAGGACGCCCACGTCAGGGAATTCACCGCCCCGACTCCCGCTGCCTTCTCGGCCTTAACGTGGCCAGCTGTCCTACCGCCGGTCACAGGAGTGCCCACTACCAACTGCCCTAAGGTGTTGGCCAAACACCCTGCTAGGGCTCACGGTCCAGCCGCCTGCCTTCGCTCGCTCGCTTGCACCAACTCTCTCTCTCCACGCTGCTTCCTGCTCTCCTTCAACCTCCGTCTTTTTTCCTTCTTTTTTTTTGTCCTCCCCATAGCCGCCTCGCACTTCTATTTATGAAGAGGACATGGCAGCTGTGGCAAATCAGCAGCCCCAGGAACAATTACATGAAAGAATTAGATGATGATGATGGTCATGTGGACCTCTGGCCTTCAAATCATCAATGTAGGGACTGCACGGTGCAGATCACCAGTACAGAAAAATGGAAAAGAGAATAATAGGGGTTAGTATGGAGTGTGGAATCTTGATGAAAATGATAAATCAATGCACATACAGAATATCAGGGTTCCACTAAAATGAAGTGATGAGAAGGCCATGTTAAAGTAATGGGGGGTTAGCAGTTTTTTAAAGTGCTCCACCGTATTAGCCTGGCGAATTCCTATCAGTAAATTCAAATTCCAGATTTTAGGTTCATAACAGCAGAAGGCCACCCGCCTCACCACTTCTATTAAATTTAGCTCTTGGAATTCTAAGCAGACCCTCATTTGAAGATCTGAGGTTACAATTTGGAGTGTAAGGTGAGAGGCATTCTGGGATATAAAATGGAGTAGAGATTATTGAAGGCTTTGTAAACCATCAGCAGGATTTTAAAGTCCATTCTAAATGACACAGGTAACCAGTGTAGTGACGCTCAGACTGGGGTGATGTGCTCAGATTTTCTTGTCCTAGTTAACATTCTAGCAGCTCCATTCTGCACTCGTCGTAACCGATTGATGTCTTTCTTGTGTGGTCCTGAGAGGAGTGCGTTACAGTAATCAAGTTGACTGAAAACAAAAGCGTGAACTCATTTTTCAGCCTCTTATAGTTCTAAGAGGTCTAGCGTTTGCTATATTCCATAAGTGAAAAAAAAATACTGTCCTAGTAATCTGATTAATATGTGATTTAAAATTGAGGTCAGAGTCAATAGTTACCCCTAAATTCTTTACCTCCGGCTTGACTTTTAAGCCTAATGATCAAGTTTATTTCTAATACCCTCATTATATCCATTTTTGCCAATTACTAAAATTTCTGTTTTCTGCTTATTTCGTTTGAGAAAATGACTACTCATCCATTCAGAAATACAAGTGAGACATTGTGTGAGTGAATCAAGAGAGTCGGGGTCATCAGGCGCTATTGACAAATACAGTTGTGTGTCATCAGCAGAGCTGTGGTGGCTCACGTTAGGCCTTGAGATAATCTGACCTCATGGAAGCATGTAAATCAAAAAGAGCAGCGGACCCAGGATAGACCCTTGTGGACCACCATATGGAATATCAGGGGTCTGCAAAGTTTAATCACCACAACTGACAAACAATTTTCTACTTGTCAAGTAAGACTCAAGCCAATTGAAGATGTTGGCAGGGAGGCCCACCCACTGACTAAGGTGATTTATAAAAATTCTGTGGGCTGTGGTGTCGAATGTGGCACTCGGATCTAAGAGAACAAGAGCGGATCGGCGGCCTCTGTCCACCTACCCCACAAGTCATTTACTATTCTAACCAGCACAGTTTCTGTACTCTGATTTATTCCTAAACCTGACTGAAACTTATCAAGGATAGCAGGTTTATTCAAGTAATCATTGAGCTGCGTAATGATGGACTTTTCTAGAATTTTACTTAAAAAAGGCAGGATAGAAATTGGTGGAAAATTGTCAAAAACAGAAGAGTCGAGATTGAGACAGTCTGGGTAGACCCCCATATATAAGGATGATATTCTTAAGTCAAGCACGCCATCAGTTAGCACATCGGAGACTTCTTTGAAAAAGTTTGTTGGTACTGCAGGGTCAGGGACCCAGGTGGAGGGTCTCAATTACGAGTCTATCCTGGTGAAAGAATTGAATTTGCTTAAAGTGGAATACCTGGATTTAACAAGATCAGCTTATGGGGGGATGTACTATGTTGTTTCTGATATTATTAATTTAAGACATTAAATTGCTTGCATTGCCATAAAGACGGAAAAAAGTGAGGTGTTCTAAATCTTCAGATCCAGTAGAGTAGGTGACCCGCTTTACGAGAGTGTTACGCTCGCCCTTCCTTCACTTCCATCTTCTCCTTCTCTTCCTCTTAAAGTCAGGAATGGCAGGCAGCAGCGTCTCAGATCCTCTGCGGTGACATTATTAACTAGGTGACATTGACCAATGACTGTCACTTAGTGGCACCGCCACACAAACGCTATCTGATTTGCTTTTGTCTTTTCGCCGTCCTCCATGTGAATCCTGTTGCTGCCTAAGCACCTTTAATATGGTGGTGGGGAGGGAAAAAATCCAAAAGGGTCCAGCAGTGGACGAGACGGTCTGAAGCCTCCACCCGATTCAGCAACCTGAGACATGCTGAGGCCTGTATGATGACGTCCCTGTCAGTGGCATCTCTTTGACTCCGCCCACTTTCCAAGAGCCCCTCCCCATGTTTCGCCGGTGTATTGACGCCTTTACTGAGTGCCCCTCATATTGATTTCAATTCCTTTTAGTTCCTGGTCCCCAACTTGCAGAAGGCCAATGTGTTCAGCATTTATTAAACTTCTAAACTGTCGGGGTCTTTCAGTTCTGCATCCGAAGCAAAACCACACACTGAATGTGTCTTTTGTTATATACTGTATTTATATACTGTAACTATATAAATATATATATATATGAACTGCTCAAAAAAATTAAGGGACCACCCATCAGATCTCAATGGGAAAAACAAATCCTGCTGGCTCTCTCTACTGCTATGGACTGATATGGTGATGTGTGAGGAACGAAAGGATGGAAATGAAAATGATCAACAGACAGAGGGCACCCCAAAAATCAAAGGGAACAAAATGATGGGGCAGGCAGGCGAGTCCACATTGCACTTAGTAGTTTGTATGCCTGACAACGTCCTAATGAGATGATGGATCTCCTCCCAGATCTGGACCAGGACATCACTGAGCTACTGGGCAGGCTGAGGCGTCGGATGGACCGGAACATAATGTGCCACCCAGAGGTGTTCTGTTAGACTGAGGTCAGGCGAGTGAGTGTGTGTGTGTGGGGCAGTCAATGGGATCAATTCCTTCATCCTCTCGCCACATGAGGCCAGGCATTGTTGTGCACCAGGAGGAACCAGCATAGGGTCTGACAATGGGTTCAAGGATTTCATCCCGATACCTAATGGCAGTCAAGGTGCTGTTGTCTGGCCTGTAGAGGTCTATGTGTCCTTCCAAGGATATGCCTCCCCAGATAGACCATCACTGACGCACCACCAAACCAGTCATGATGAACAATGTTACAAGCAGCATAACGTTCTCCACGGCTTCTCCAGACCCTTTCACGTCTGCCACATGTGCTCTCATCTGTGAAAAGCACAGGGCACCAGTGGTGGACCTGCCAATTCTGCTATTCTATGGCAAATGCTAATCAAACTCCACGGTGCCCACTAGAGGACGTCGGACCCTCAGGCCACCCTCATGAAGTCTGTTTCTGTTTATTTGGTCAGAGACATTCACACCAGTGGCCTGTCTGCCTGCTGGAGGTCATTTTGTAGGCTCTGCCAGTGCTCATCCTGTTCCTCTTTGCCCAAAGGAGCAGATACCGGTGGGTCTCCTGCTGATGGGTTAAGGACCTTCTACGTGGGGCTCTGTCCAGCTCTCCTGGAGTAACTGCCTGTCTGTCTCCTGGAATCTCCTTCATGCCCTTGAGACTGTGCTGGGAGACACAGCAAACCTTCTGGCAATGCCACATGGTGCTGATGTGCCATCCTGGAGAAGGTGGACTACCTGTGTCCAGGTATGGCCTCATGCTACTAGTAGTGACTCTGACCGTTGCCAAAGAGATGAGGAGGGAAAAATGTCAGTGGGTTCCCCCCAGCTGTTAAACCATTCATTCCTGTTTTGGGGGTCATCTCAGTGTTGCCCCTCTAGTGCACCAAAGCAGCTGAAACTGATGAACAAGCCCCTCTGCTACTTCACTGAGCAGATCAACAGCCCACAAGTGTCACTGACTTGATGTGATACTCTCATTATAAAGGGGTCCTTTCATGTTTTTGAGCAGTTTATTATATGTGTGTGTGTGTGTGTGTGTGTGTATATATATATGTGTGTGTATATATTGTGGCGGACGGTCAGGACCCATGCCCGGCTGGGACGCCCCTTCAACACTGGATCCGAGGGAGCAGCCATGGGATGCACTCTATGACCCCCGGAACACTTGGTGGCAGCCTCCCCGGGTTGCATCGGGGCCTGTTTTATTGAACACCGGAGCTCATCCTGGTTGGGCTCCATTGGCACCGCCAGGGGGAACTGCAAGACTTCCTGATCCTGTGTGGGTGGCATCACAGCCACACCCAGAAGTGCAGCCTACTTTAGGTTAATTACCACCTGAAGCACTTCTGGGTGGACTATAAAGGGAGCCTGCAGCCACCACTTAGGGCGCCAGAGTCGGGAGGAGTGGAGGAAGAAGAGGGTGTTGTGTTGTGTTGTGATTTACTTTTGTGTGTTTTTGGGACTGTGTTAGGGCCAGCAGGGCACAGGGAAGACGTGTCCCATGGCTGAAGAAAAAAATAAAACTTTGTGTTTATTTTGCCTGTGCCTGTGGTGTCACTCTGTGTCAGGTTGGTGCCAATATAGCGCCTTATCATTATATATATATATTTGTGTGTGTGTGTATATATTGTCACAAAGATGAGACACAAACTTCATGAAGGTTTAGGGCAGCCACCCGTTTATTGTTTCCAGGCTGCAAAATTGAAGTAATATTAAACAGGGATGTTCACAGGTTTGAGTCCAAAATAGCACTGATAGTATGGAGGTAAGATGGTGGCTTTAAAGGCCAGTAAAGGAAATGACGTCACCACTTGCACCCGACCCGGAAGTGATGTCATCGGAACTGGAAGTGATGTTATCAGTGGCGCCGGAACCCTGCAGGATTTCTCGTGAATGGTCTGCAAGAGATTGAGAGAGAGATCTGGAGTGGAGTTCCTATCATTTAGGCCCAATCGCATGTGTGTGACAATATATATACAGTATGTTACATAGTTTACTGTCAAATAATGCAAAGAGTATGCGACACGTGTTTCGCCCTCATTTGGGCTCATCAGGTGTACACACTCCACTGCTCCCCTCTCGGGGTTCGAACCTCGGACATCAGCATCAGAGATGAAGCCCCTTTACGCTGCGCCATGGTGTGTGGTTTGTTTATTTGACAGCCTGTAGGTCCGGAGTAATGCAACATACCATGATGTGCTTCTCGCAACTGAAAGAGGGCACCGTGGCGGATGTTTCCTGAATGGCAGACCAACCACAGACGTTACCTGGCAGGTAACCAGCCACACAATTCAGGTCATTGTGACTCAGAGTACAAATGCAATTAATATATATATAAATATATAGGTGTGTGTGTGTGTTTGTGTGTATACAGTGCGGTCCATAAATATTTGGACAGAGACAACATTTTTCTCATTTTGGTTCTGTACATTACCACAATGAATTTGAAATGAAACAACTCCGATGCAGTTGAAGTGCAGACTTTCAGCTTTAATTCAGTGGGGTGAACAAAACGATTGCATAAAAATGTGAGGCCACTAAAGCATTTTTTGAACACAATCCTTCATTTCAGGGGCTCAAAAGTAATTGGACAATTGACTCAAAGGCTATTTCATGGGCAGGTGTGGTCAAGTCCGTCATTATGTTCTTATCAATTAAGCAGATAAAAGGCCTGGAGTTGATTTGAGGTGTGGTGCTTGCATGTG